>NC_133619.1:625750890-625963390 GCF_048593235.1 Sminthopsis crassicaudata
CTGGGGAAAAGGCAGAAAGGGCATTGAATTTATAGTCAGAAGCCTGGGTTCAAATTCTTCTCTTTCTCCTTCTTTTCCCCCTCTGGGCTCCATTTCCTTGGCCCTACAGGAAAGCGACAGGGCTTGGGGACCTCTCTGGACACTTCCATATTTCTGCCTGAAGTTCTTTTAACTGTCTCTGCACAACGCTTTTATTTCTCAAGATGAGTAGGCTTCCCTACTCTGTCCCCACTGTTTTCTCCTTTGTGCCTTGCAGATTTCTAATCATGAAGGTAGGAGGCTATCGTGGTGGGCAGGGAAGTCCTGGCTTTGGAGGCAGAGTTCAGAACTCTGATGTCTTGGAGTCATCTCCTATCTGAGCCTCCTTCCCTGTGAAGTGGGAAGCTGGCCTAGAAAGCCCGAGAGGTTTCTTCCTGCTTCAGATCCAGTATTCAAGTGAATGCGATGGATCAGTAGGCCTCTGTGGTCTCTTGAGACTCAGATTCTATGATCTTACAGCTTTTTCACTTGCCATACAATAAGAGCCATTATTTACACAGGCTTGAGGGTTTATGAAGCTTTTTACTTACATTATTTCATCTGAGTCTCACAACAGCTCTTAGATAATCAGTACTACAGGTACTGTGCAGATAGTACAGCTAGCCCTCCCAGCTCTGACATCTTCTGTTCTAGGGGCTCTGACATCCTGTGTTCTAAGGGCCCTCCCAGCTCTGACATCCTCTATTCTTTTTTTTTTTTTTGGTAATAATTTTTATTTCACCAGATATATGCATGGGTAATTTTACAACATTGACATTTGCCAAACCTTTTGTTCCAATTTTTTCCCCTCCTTCCCCCCTCCCCCAGATGGCAGGTTGACCAATACATGTTAAATATGTTAAAGTATAAATTAAATACAATATATGTATACATGTCCAGTTATTTTGCTGTACAAAAAGAATCGGACTTTGAAATAGTGTACAATTAGCCTGTGAAGGAAATCCAAAATGCAGGCGGACAAAAATAGAGGGATTGGGAATTCTATGTGTGGTTCATACTCATCTCCCAGAGTTCTTTCACTGTGTGTAGCTGGTTCAGTTCGTTGCTACTCTATTGGATTTTGGTTCATCTCATTGTTGGAGAGGGCCACGTCCAACAAAATTGATCATCGTACAGTATTAACATTCTCTATTCCAAGGGCCCTCCCAGCACTTACATCCCATGTTCTAAGGGCCCTCCCAGCTCTGACCTCCCGGGTTCTAAGGGCCCTCCCAGCTCTGACTTCCTGGGTTCTAAGGGCCCTCCCAGCTCTGACCTCCTAGGTTCTAAGGATTCTCCCATCTCTGACATCCCGGGTTCTAAGGGCCCTCCCATCTCTGACCTCCCGGGTTCTAAGGGCCCTCCCAGCTCTGACCTCCTGGGTTCTAAGGGCCCTCCCAGCTCTGACATCCTGGGTTCTAAGGGCCCTCCCAGCTCTGACATCCTGGCCCAGCTCTGACACCCTGGGTTCTAAGGGCCCTCCCATCTCTGACATCCCGGGTTCTAAGGGCCCTCCCATCTCTGACTTCCCGGGTTCTAAGGGCCCTCCCAGCTCTGACATCCTGGGTTCTAAGGGCCCTCCCAGCTCTGACATCCTGGGTTCTAAGGATTCTCCCATCTCTGACATCCTGGATTCTAAGGACCCTTCCAGCCTTGACATCCTATGTTCTAAGGGCCCTCCCAGCTCTGACCTCCTGGGTTCTAAGGGCCCTCCCAACTCTGATCTCCTATGTTCTAAGGGCCCTCCCAACTCTGACCTCCTGGGTTCTAAGAGCCCTCCCAACTCTGACCTCCTGAGTTCTAAGGACTCTCCCATCTCTGACATCCTCTGTTCTAAAGTTCTGAAATTTTAGCTCTAACATTCATGTTCTAAGGACGTTTTCCAGCTGTGGCATTCTATATTTTCTAAGTTCTCTACTACTTCTGGCATTTTTTGTCCTCAGACCTGCCCCAGCTCTGACATTCTACCTACTGGGATGTGGGTGCAGCTTCAAAAAGGCAGTTTCCTGGGGAAACTTGGTTATTATCCCCTTCTGCCCAGTTTCCTGTTTAACTGGGCTACCTTTGCCTACTTTAAAAGCACATATCTAATTTTTGAGCCAAAAGTAAAGGTATATGGTAAAGATGACCCTCCTGAAGTTAACCATTTACAACCCTCATCTTTCTTCCCTCTTTCCTTTTCCCCAAGAACAAGATTCCTTCTCATTCCGTGAACTGGGTTGCAATGAATCTAGTCTTTCAGTCTGTTAATCAGCATCGATTTAAGCCTCAATTACTTGATAGACAATAGGCTAAGTTCTGGATATACAAAAAGAGGCAAAAGACAGTACCTGTCCGAGACCTCTCCTTGGGCTAAGATGGGAATTATGGTTTCCCAGTTGATTCAGTTTCAACTGAACCAACTCAGGTAAAAAAAGATGGGAAAGAGGAATAATTGTGAAAATGTTTCTTTGCTTCAAGGGCATATATCATCTTCTGAGTAACTCATCTCCTTTTTAGAATAAGGGAGAGAATAGAGTTTCTTCTTCCCATTTTATGGATAAGGAAACAAATGCAGAGAACACCATATACTTCTGTAGAACTCTTAGAGCTTTACAAAGTGCAACCCTTGAAGTAACCCTGAGAAAATAACTACCTTGTCTATAATTTTTGTTGTCTTATAGTTGTATATTCTGGCCCCTCCAATAGAATGGACAAGATGTCAGAGCTGGAAGGGCCCTTAGAACCCAGGATGATAGAGCCCTTAGAACAGAGGATGTCAGAGCTTATTGATGGCAGGGACTATTTCATTTCTGGTTTTGTTGTAATCATTCCATTCACAAGCCCCTATGAAACTTAACCTTTTGCCTCTTTTTGCATCCCCGATGCTTAGCATAGTGCTTTGGGGACAGATAGGAGACTAGATAGAGCTGCTTTGGGATCCTGGGAGACCTGAGTGTAAATCTGCTATATTTAACAACTCTGTGAATCTGGGCAAATAAATCACTTAGCCTCCAGTTTCCTCATTTGTTATAAAAAAAAGGGGGATAATAATAGCACCTACATCCCATGGTGGTTGTAGGCATCAAATGAGATAATAACTGTAAAGTCTGGGGCACAGTAAGTGCTATATAAATGTAAGCTATTATTATATTATAATATTAAATATTATGTGGTATATTAGGATATATCCTATAATTTCTACATTATGATGCTACATAACATGCTATATAATTTGTTTATACTATATTATATGATCTAATATTATAATATATTATTAACTTTTGACTGAGTGTCCTTTCTGTGTTAAGTCACTGAGGTTACAAAGATAAAAATGAGACGATCCCAAACAACTGCCATCTGGTGCTAGGCACATAGTCAGCCCTTAATAGAGGTTTGATGACTGATTGATTGACAAGGAAACTGAAGGGTCATGTTACTTGTGGCAGGCCTGGAATTTTTCCTCAGGATTCTTTTTCATGGTATTCCGATGCCTAAAAGACTGGCCCGAGTGAACAAGAAAGCAAGCCCACATTAGAAAATGAAACTTTCTGGAAGTGGTGATTATTTGGGCAAAAGGGAGTGTCCTGACCCAGTATCCTTTGCATAATCCTTTGGGCCATCCTACTTCCCTGGCCAATGGCTTTGGATTCAGGGATATTTGGGGGCCATACAAAGGAAGCAGTGTTTGAGATGCTTGGTGGGATGCTCTGTCTATTGTAAGCCCATTGGTTTGCTCTCCTTCTAGCATCTTCAGTGAGAGCTGCTGCCAGGTAGACCCACTCTGTTTCCTTAGGGTGCCTTTGTTCCAGACCTATCTAGGAAATTCAGCACTGGACTTAGTTTTGGAGAAGTCAAATCTTTTAATGGGGGGAGGGATTAATTTCTCTTCTTTCATATTCTTTGCTTCATCAAACTCCCTCCTCAGTATCCTGGGGAATAATTATTTATGGATCAGGCTTAGATTCATTTAGTTCTTCACAAAAGGGAAGGGGGAGAAAAAAGGAACAGAGTATTATATAAAATAAGTATAAAGCAGGTATTTATTTTCCACTCACAAAAGAAATGCTAAAGGACAAAAAAAGAGAATTGACAGAATTTATTGAGGCATGGACTTAAGTGACTTGCTTAGAGTCATGCAGCTAGTAAGTGTCTTAGGTTGGATTTGAATTCAGCTCCTCCTGATGCTCTACCATCTTAAAACAGGATTCAGTAACATAACAGTCTCCTGGAAGGCTCTTTCTTAAGTCTCATCAGAACAGAATTCTGAATGGCGGCTGCATTTCATCTTGCTTCTGCACTGTCCAAACAATTCCCTTGACCTCCAGTCGGGTCCACCCTGGGATGAACCTGATGGGCCTCTTGAATTCATAAAGTCTCCGCCTAGAAATATGTATCTGAAGCTTTGAGATTTGTTTGGTCATGCATTTGGGAAAAGGAACCACAAAATGGGCAAGGTGGGGAGGGGCCCAGACACCAATTGTTGGATTTGGAGCTGATGGGGACCTTAGAGACTAAGGCCTAAGACCTTTATTTTATATATTAGGACAGCTGGAAAGTGACAGAGGGACACTTTGAGTCCTGGTCCTCTGACGGAGCTCTGGGGCACATCCCCTGGCATTCTGCCTTCTGGTCTCCTAGCTCCAGATATAAAGCACCACCCTCCACAATTCAGGATCAGACACATCCAAGGCTTTCAGAATCAGCTGGGAAATGGGCACAATCTCTCCCTGCCCAGGTTTCAATTTGGGCATTGCCATCCTTGGAGGTGGACTGGAGCCTCACCAGCAGCCCCTGCTGACTCCTCTTGTGTGGCAGATTGTTGGCTTTCCTTCGTCTTTTCCTTACAGGGGCATGGATCTAAACTTGGAGCCCTTCCCATGGCCCCTGGCCTTGTTTAAGTGGAGCGGTAGTGGGACAGCTATTTGGTCTTCAGCCACGGAGCCTCCTATTGTGTAGGGTGGAGGGCCAGGAGGGGAGGCAGTCTAGACAAGAGAGAGTAATAAAGTGCATTTATAATGACTGCAAGCTGGAAGGAGTTCTCTACTTGGAGGACAGGGAGATTCAGTCTGTGTCTAAGTGTCCAGAAGATTTAGAAATGAAAGCATAGTCTAATGAATGCATTATCTTTAAAAAAATTTTTTTTTACCCCCTTTGTGGTAAATCAGGCTTTCTGTTTGCCAGACACATAATGTCAAGCCTAGCTCAGGTCTTCTCTCTCTGTCTCTGTCTCTCTCTCCTCTCTCTCTGACTCTGTTTCTGTCTCTCTCTGTCTCTCTGTGTCTCTGTCTCTCTGTCTCTCTGTCTCTCTCTCTGTCTCTCTCTCTCTCTCTCTCTCTCTCTCTCTCTCTCCTGTCTCTGTCTCTTTCTCTGTCTCTCTATCTCTCTCTCTGTCTCTCTCTCTGTCTCTCTCTGTCTCTCTCTGTCTCTCTCTCTCTGTCTCTCTCTGTCTCTCTCTCTCTGTCTCTCTCTCTCCTCTCTGACTCTGTTTCTGTCTCTCTCTGTTTCTCCTCTCTCTCTGTCTCTCCTCTTTCTCTGTCTCTCTCTGTCTTTCTCTCTGTCTCTCTCTTTCTCCTCTCTCTTCCTCCTTTCCTCTTATCTCTTCTCCTCCTTTTCTCCTTCACTCTTTTCTCTCTTTCCCTTCTCTACCTCCCCTTTTCTTTCTCTCTTATCTACCTCCTCTTCCTCTTTCTCCTTCCTTTCTTCTTCTCTCTCTCTTCTTTCTCGCTATCCCTTTCTCTCTCGTTCCTCCTCTTTGCCCCTTTCTCTTCCACCCTCTTCTCTGTTTCCTTCCTTCTCTTCCTCCCCTTCTTTCCTTAATTTTCTCTCTCCTTCCTCCTTCCCTCCATCCCCTTTTCTTTTCTTATCCCTCCCTTTTCTTTTTCCTCTTCCCTCCCTCTTCCTTCTCTCTTTTCTTTCCCTTTGTCTTTCCTCTCTCTTTTTGTTTCTTTTCTTTCCTTCCCTTCCCTTCCTCCTCTCTTCTCCCTCCTTCTCCTCCTTACCTCTCTTCTTTTCTTCTCCCCTCCTTTATTTCCCTCCCTCCGTCCCTCCATCTCCCTCTCTCTCCCTGTGCCTTTGCTTTCTTCATTTCTTCTCTGCCCTATTTTCTGTACCATCTCAACTTCTGTTTTATTAATTTCTTGTACTCTCTCCACTCTCATTTTCTGTCCTTTTAGACTTAAGTCTCTCTGTGTCCTTGTCTCTTTAGATTTTCTCATTTCTACACCACAAAAGACCTCTTTTTCCCTACATCTCCGTCTCTTTCTGTGTCTCTCTGTCTGCCTTTAATCATTTCAATATATCTGCCTATTTTCTGTACCTCTCCTACAATGTCTGTTTTATGAAGTTATTGCATTTGGGGGAGTGTGCCTTCCCTTTCTCCCCACATCCACCCTCATTGAGAGAGGCTTTGCTGTGGCCATCTTTAGGTGAAGAGCCCGGGGGTGAATTTGTACCTGTCAGATAGCAGAAATTGGGCAGATCCGGCTATTTCCCCATGGCTGAGAACATGTGGTGAAAGAAATAAATGGATATGACCCAGAGAATCAAAGAAAATCACAGATTGAAACTGAGAGAAGAGGCACCTGCTGCTGAACCCCCCCTACTTTTGATGGGAAATCACACCTCCCATTAGGGGAGTGAATTTGATTTGGGCTGTAAGGTTGTGGGTCTTGAATGTGGAAAAAGGGAAATCTGTCTTTGATTGGACCCTAGAAATGAAGTAAGGAGCCCTATCCTGAGTTTGTAGCTGGTGTCGGGTTAAAAGATCGAGTGAAAAGTTGGGAGATTCAGACCTGTCTCTTTCTGTAGAAATTAGATTCTCAAAAGAGAATCGGAGGGACCTTCCCTCCTTTCTTCCTTCTGCCAGTCCCCTCCCCTTCTGCAATCTCCACGGCCCCCCGTCTGCCACCAGACGTTTCCAGATAAGCTTGTGGTCTCAGCTCTGCCCAAATGGGTTCCTTTCTGTGCTCCCTGGGGGGAGGGCCCCATGGGCCCCGTGAGTTGGGGGGAGGGTCCAGATGAGGGGCTACAAGAAGAGAGGTTGGGGATGGGCCAAGCTGGGCAGTAAGAAGTCTGGAGATTCTCATTTCCATAAAATAACCAGGCTCCAGACTGAACCTGAGCATATGTAGATGAAGGTCCTTGTCAGACCGAGCAGGAGCAGGAAGGAGAAATGATTTCAACCTATACTGCAGCAGTTACCATGGCAACCAATTATTCAGTGCTAAATTATAACTGTTTATAACACCAGCAAATGGAAAAGGCCCATATTTCTTCCACTACCCCCCCTTTCCAATCTTGAAGGACCCCAAATCGGTAATGACCAACCTGCTGAGTCCTTCCTTTTGATTTAAATGATTTCTTTTGGGGGTGGGGGGGAGATGGAGGGAGAAGATGAAAATCCATCAGCGTGAGGCGTTGGATGGACTGATAATGCCCCAGTTGTGGGAAACAACATCAGGGATGAGGAAGGAGAAAGTGCTATATAAGCCCACCTCTCTTGTATCCCCATCCCCTTCAGTTGGCATTATAATGTGGTCTTGATTGAAAATGGGGGGGCAGGAAAACCAGACAGAATCCCCAGCTAAGAATGGACTGGAGCTTCCTTTAAAGGAGCCTTGCAGATAGATGCATTTTGGGAGCTCAGTTTACCAAGATTTCTTCTACCAGCCTGAGGAATATGCCCCATCCTTCCCAGCTGCCAGGCTTCGAATGGCAGTTCTCATGATCAGAGCATTAGCTTTGAAGGTTACAGGATCAAGGTCATACGTAGCCGAGCCCTTAGTCTTTTTGTTTTTGTTTGCAGATTGTTTCCAGAAATGTGGCAAAATTTCCTTCAGATTCTGGTGGTCTAGATCTGGCTGGTTAAATGTTTCATTGGGAAATTCATCATCAGATGCTTGAAAAGAGCCTTCTTGCCCTTTTTTTCTGTGTCTCATCTTTCCCCATAATTTAAAATTTCAGAGGCAGCTAAGCCAGGTGATGCAGTAGATAGAGCACCAACCCTGAAGTCAGGAGGACATGAGTTCAAATCTTGCCTCAGACACTCAACACTTCCTAGCTGTGTGACCCTGGGCAAGTCACTTAACCCCAATTGCCTCAGTTAAAAAAAAAAAATCTCAGTGGAATTCTATTTGGAGGAAGGGATTAGGACATTTTCTTATCTATTTCTTGGCTGATTTTGCATCTTTTTTCTTTTTTTTTTTCTTTTTCTGAGGCCCAGGGTCACACAGCTAGGAAGTGTTAAGTGTCTGAGACCACATTTGAACTCGGTCCTCCTGAATTCAAGGCTGGTGCTCTAGCCACTGCGCCCCCTAGCTGCCCCTGATTTTGCATTTCAACCTTTAGGTTTTAGGACTTGGTTTTGCCACTTCATGGAGGTGATACAGTGGTTAGAGCATGAGATTGGGAATCAGGAATTCTGTATGAGTTCAAATCTGGCCTCAGACACTAGCTGTGTTCGCCTCAGTTTTTTCATCTGTAAAATGAGATAGAGAAGGAAATGGAAAACCACTTTAGTATCTTTGACAAAAAAATTTCAAATGGGTTTAGAGAGAGTAAGACGGGACTGGAATGATTAAAAAACAGTGAACTCTGCAGACCCAGCCGTGTGCGTCCTTCCACCACAGGTGCTGATTAACCTTCTCATCCAGTTAAAATCTTGTCTATATCTTCCTATCTGTCCTCCCCTGGTGGGGTGGGGGTGGCCCTGTTTGGGACACTTATAGATGATGATAATAATATCCGCCTTATTCTAGTATTTTAAAACATAAGTCTTGCTTTAAAAACATTATTCAACTCAATTAATGCATTTGCTAAATTGCTGCTATTTGCCAGGCACTGTACTGGAGATAGAGAGTTCCATGGTAAAGATCATTTCCTGGGCTCAAGGGTCTGTATGTTGTAGGAGGGGAAAGACAGGGTGAGATTGCCTCACTAGATCCATAAGACCAGACTCTGAAGGTAGCTCTTGCAGACAGGTGTTATTATTATCATCTCCATTTTTCAGATAAAAACATGTCTGGGTTGAGATTCAAACCCTCCCAGTGCTCTTAGCATTTCATCGTAACGCCTCATCTCATGCCCCTGTTCTTCGAATGATTCACCCCCTTTCTTTGTAAGGAAATATTTTGACAAAAGTTGGGGCTGGAGGTCTGAAAAAATTGCTCAAACAACAGCTGCCTGGGTGCAAAATTATGCTAACAAGCCAAAAGGATGCTGGGAGAAGGAAATCCTGAAGACTGTCCATCCTCCCCAGCTCTCTGCTACCGTCCCATTCTCACGTTCCCAGAGGTCAGGGGGCCATTGTGCCCGCTGGGAGGTATGAGTCCAGGTGGGAGTTGGACTCCACTTTGGGGAGCCTCAAACCCTATTGGGGGCTGCCTGCTCAGGTCAGTCCTTTTCCTTCTCCATTTATTTTCTTTGTCTCCTCTTTTTCTCCTTGCTCTGGAAAGGGCTTCTCCTAATCCCCTCCTCTTCCAGCTCTGCCAGGCCCTTCTCTCATTTCTTTCTGCTCCTGGCCTGCTGCCATCTCTCCCTCCCCTCTCCAGCATTACCACACAATTATTATCCTGTCTTCTGGAAATTCTCTCTTCCTTAGAGCCGGGATGTGAGGCCATTCGTGTGGTAGCCTCTCCTGCCCCCTTGGATGCAGTGCCAAGGACTGCCTGCCTTAACACCCAGATGTCCACACTGGCGCGCTCTCTCTCCCTTTCTTCCTCCTGTCTACTGGTGTAATCAAATGAATAATAACTTTATCTCTCTCTCTCTCTCTCTCTCTCTCTCTCTCTCTCTCTCTCTCTCTCTCTCTCCCCTCTCCTCTCCCCTCTCTCCTCTCTCCCCTTTCTCTTTTCTCTCTCTCTCTCTCTGTCTCTCCCCCTCTCTGTCTCTCTCTGTCTCTCTCTCTCTCTCTCTCTCTTCCTCTCTCTGTCTCTCTCTGTCTCTCTCTGTCTCTGTCTGTCTCTCTCTCTCTATCTCTCTTTCTCTCTCTCTGTCTGTCTGTCTCTGTCTCTCTGTCTCTGTCTCTGTCTCTGTCTCTGTCTCTGTCTCTCTCTCTCTCTCTCTCTCTCTCTCTCTCTCTCTCTCTCTCTCTCTCTCTCTCCTTCTCTCCCCTTTCTCCTTTATCTCTCTCTCTCTCCCTTTCTTCTTGTCTTCTTCCTCTTTGAGCCTGAAAACAGCCTTGGGTGGGAGGGAAAGTGCGACTTCTAGGATTTGAGATTTGGAAAAGACACTGGCAGCAGACAGAGCTCAGGGAGATGGTGTTTACAAAGCACTTTAAGCATATAATCTCATTGAGGGACATGGCAGATCAATGCTGTAGATAGTAGTGTTCCCACTTTATGGATGGGCAGTGTGAAGCATAGAGAGGTGAGGGAAGTTCAGCAAGCTAAGTATCTGACCTCATGCCTTATGTTGCTCTCTCTCCTCTAGACAATGTCCCACTCTTAGAAAGCACAGGGC
The DNA here is from genome assembly GCF_048593235.1 of Sminthopsis crassicaudata. Taxonomy (NCBI): domain Eukaryota; kingdom Metazoa; phylum Chordata; class Mammalia; order Dasyuromorphia; family Dasyuridae; genus Sminthopsis; species Sminthopsis crassicaudata. Next base: position 625,761,349 of record NC_133619.1, read on the forward strand.
CATCGATTTAGAGCTTGAAGGGACTCCGGTGGTCACTTAGTCCAACCTCCTGTATTTTATAGTTGAGAAAACTGAGGCATAGGAAGATTTTTAAAAGTGATTTAAAATCTAAGGTTACATAGGTAGTGGAGAGCATAGATTGAGATCTTGAAGGGACCTAAAAACTCATCTAGTCCAATCTCTTTCATTTTATAGTTAGGAAAGCAGGGTCCTAGGCCTTGTGACTTTCCCAAGTTAATAAAAGTTGATAAGTGGTGAAGCAAAAGAATAATAATAACAACAACAACAGTGACTTGCATTTACTTGGGCTTTATGGCTTACAAAACTATTTTTACAAGTGTTCTGTGAGGGAAGTTAGTATAGCATGTTGTTCCTATTTTACAGATGGGGAAACTGATGCTCAGAGAGATTATGAGACTCTCTCAGTGTCACAAGCCTGGTGAATGAGTCAGTAAATAAGTCAAAAGTAATCAGAGCCAGGCTTCAAACCCACATCTGCTGGCTCTGAAACCACCTTCCCACTTCCATCAGATTAGAAGTTTGTAAAGAAAGCCCAGAATGTGGGACTTGTTTCAAAGCTTGGCCTTTTACTATACTTTTATGAACTTCACGAGACACTATCTTTTTTTTAAGACTTGTTTCCTCATCTATGAAAGGAGAAAGTTGATCTGAATGATCCCTGAAGCACATTTCTGCTCAAAAACTATGGTTTTATTGTTACTCCTTTTTTACAGATGGGAAAACTGAGACTCAGATATACAAGGAGGTGATTAGATATGAGTCTCTTACCACTTGATCATGATACATGTCCCAGTTACTTGTTTTTTGAATTTAAGTGAGATGGAGCTGATTTGCAATGATGAAAAAGGAGAGCATCATCTTTCTCTATTATCAGTCATATGTTTGGGTCATTTAAATCAAATCCCTTTTTGGTTAAGGACTGGTGTTGTGGTCGAAGGGGAGGGAAATGCCATTGGACTGAGTGGATCTTAGAACATAGAATGCCAGAGGTAGGAGGATTCTTAGAACAGGGAATGTTAGAGTTAGTAGAGGCTTTAGAACAGAGAATGTCAGAGCTTGAAGGGCCCTTAGAACATAGAATGGCAGAGCTGGGAGGACTCTTAGAAAAGGAAATGTCAGATCTGGGAGGGCCCCTAGAATAGAGAATGTCAGAGTTGGTAGAGTCCTGGAACATAAGACTATCAGCTTGGAGGAGTCTTAAAGCAGGGAATGTCTGAGCTGGTAGGGCTCCTGAGAACAGAGAATGTCAGAGCTGGGAGACCCCTTAGAACCCAGGATGTCAGAGCTGGGAGAACTTTTAGGACATGGAATATTAGAGCTAGGAGAGACCTCAGAACATAAAATATCAGTGCTGGGAGGGATCTTAGAAATGGAACATCATAAAAAAAAGAAATGGAACATCATAACTGAGACCTTAGAACACAGAATTCATCTCAGAGGAATCTTAGAATGTAGAAAATTAGAATTGGAAGGAGTTTGGAAGAATCTTTAGAACACAAAATGTCAGGGCTGGGAGGGATCTGAGAACATGGAATCTGAGAACTAGAAAGGCCCTTAGAACACAGAATATGAGAGTCCCAAGGGACCTGAGAACATAAAATATCAGAAGTGGAATCGACCTTGGAATGTTAAGGTAAGAAAGAGGTGTATTCATGGAAAATTGTGTTCAGCTCATAACAGGACAAGAGAACTTCCCTTAAGCCCAACCTTAACTCATACAGGAATGTGTGGGCAGGAAAAGGAATCAGTGAAAGGGAAGGGGGGTGGCAAGCCTGAAGGTTCATCCTGTGATCATCAGTGTAAAACTTAGAGGGAATTTTGAGATCATTTTGTTCAGTCCCCTTTATTTTGTACATGAAACCGAGGTTCAAAGATTTGCCCACATTTACCCAGATAGCAAATGGTAAAGAGAAGATCTGAATCTATGACTTCTCATTCTAAATCCAGCTCTCTACTACAATACTTAAGAATTTCCAGGCCTGATGATGGCTATGGATTTGAAAAAGTAGAAGAGTCTGGGTAATTCTGGGACTTTGCACACACAGTAGGCCTTCTGAGAGAATCAGTGAGAACAGTAGGAAGGGAAGAGAAAAATGGGAAGCAGATGGGTGTGAATTTTAAAAAAATGTTCTTTTTTAATACTATAAACTTGACAAGTAGCAACACATTCATTTCTATATACACAGATGACTATAACAAAGGATTGAATATGAGACCATCAATGTCCATTCCATGTATCTTATTTTTAGAATTTAACATTGTATTACAAAACCGTCCTCCTTTTAAATATCTTCCTTTGTTCTTCCTCCTTCTGTCTTTTGCATTTTAAAAATGTTTTATTAACATTCTTTTTTTTTTTGGTCATCATTAGCGCCACCCTCCTTCCCTTTTAGCTTTTTCCTCCCTCCACCCCCCACTGCCAAGATAACAAAACAAGCTTGTAACATATAAGCATGGTCAAGAAAAACAAATCCATACATTGATTGTGCCTGAAAATGTATGTCTCATTCTGCCAGATGGAACACACTAGGAAGTGGAAAAATGCTTTATTGGTAGGTTGCTGGAGTCCTCGCTGGTCTGTGTTCAGAGTCCTTAAGCTTCTCAAAACTGTTTTCCTTTATATAGTGGTTTTTGTATAAATTGTTCTGATTGTGCTCACTTGATTCAGCATTAATTCATACAAGTCTTTTTAGTTTTCTCTGACACTATCCCTTTTATCATTTCTTATTTTTTTCCAGTCATTTTTCAGTCATTTCTGATCTTTTGTGACCCCATTTTCTTAGCAGAGATGTGGGAGTGCTTTGGCATTTCCTTTTTTTGGCTCGTTTTACAAATGAGGAAACTGAGGTAAATGAGGTGAAGTGACTTTTCTAGAATCATCTAGCTAGGAAGTGTCTGAATCCAGATTTGAACTTGGAAGCTGAGTCTTGTTGATTCCAGGCCATTGCATCACCTCGCTGTCCTTATCATTTCTCAGCACAATAACATTCCATATTATATTCATAATTTCAATAGCCATTACCCATTATTTTAAACTCACAGCAATTCCCTTATAGAAGCCTCTTTCCTGAAGAAGCTTCCACATATATACTATCGTTTTTCCCCCATTATCTTTTGAATGTCTCTGGTTGGAAGGCAAAATCTTTTTGTGCTCCCATCTTTCTTTTCTCTACCTTGATCTAAGGGCACTGGCCATGGTACTGAAAGCCAAAGACTTTCTCACCCCATCTCTACTACGCAGGTTGGATTCACAGAACCTCATGATTTTGAAAAAGCTTAGAAACTATCCAACTTCCTGTTCCATACATCAATCCCCTCTATAATTTTCTTGGAAATGAGTCATTGGGCCTCTACTAGAATGTCTCTAGTGATAGAGTGTCTACATTGTTTCCTTTTCATGTTAAAAAAAGGTTGTCTCATGGCATAGTAGAAAGAGTGTTGGACTAAAGGAGGAAATCAATTAATCAATGAGTAAATATTTATTAAGTGCCTACTATGTATAAAGCATCGAGGACATAAAAAGAAACGAGACAGGCCTTGTCAAACATAGCCTGGTTCCTTCAAAAAGTATTCAATAAAACATGATTTTGATTTCTTTCAACATCCTGGTGGCCCTCTTCCTTCCTAATTCATTGCTCTACTCATGTATTCTTAAGACTCAAATCCACTAATCTACTCAAAAGTCTTCAGTGACTCCGTATTTTTTTTTTAGGGGGAATTCAAGGCCCTTGAAATTGGGCTTCAATGTCTCTCCAGTCTTGTGCAGGTTTTCTGTTTCAGCCAGACTAGATGGCCCTCCATGTCTTGTTCTTGCCCTGCCCTCTCCCATCTCTCTGCCTTTGCTTGTACTGTCCTTAATACTTGGAATGGACTCTTGGTCCACTGAAGGGTCCATCCTTTCCTTCAAATTTCATCTCAGTTGTCACTTTTTCCACCCTTTTCCTAAAATGCAAGTCTGTTCACCTCATTGCCCCTTTCTCCCTACTCAGTAAACTTCAGTGGCTCCCAATTTCCTCCAAGAACAAAATACAAAATGCTTTTCACTTTTTCCATCCTTTTCTTAAAATGCAAGTCTGTTCATTTCATCCCCCCTTCCCCCTATTCAATAAACTCCAGTGGCTCCCAATCGCTTCCAAGAACAAATACAAAATGCTTTTTTACTTTTTCTAACCTTTTCCTAAAATGCAAGTCTGTTCACCTCATTCCCCTCTTCCCCCCACTCAATAAATTTCAGTGGTTCCCAATTGCCTCCAGGAGCAAACACAAAATGCTTTTCACTTTTTCCACCTTTTTCCTAAAATGAATCTGTTCACCTTATTCCCTCTTTCCCCCTATTCAATAAACTTCAGTGACTCCCAGTTGCCTTCAGGAGCAAATATAAAATACTTTGATATTCAAAGCCCTTTATAACCCACCTTCCAGCCTTCTTACAGCTACTCCTCAACACATAACTCTTCAGTCCAGTGGTATGGTCCTCTTTGAGATTGAAGGACAAACAATAACAGTACCAACTGGCCTCCTAGCTGTTGTGTGGATAAAACCCTGCATGTCTTGGCTCTGAGCATTTTCTCTCTCTGTCCCTCATGCCTGTGGGATGCTCTCCCTCTTTCATCTCCAATTTCTGTTCTCCCTGGCTTCTTCTATGTCTCAATGATAACACCAGCTTCTACAGAAAGCCTTTCCCAACCCCTCACAATTCCAGGGCCTTTCCTCTTTTAACCAGTTTCTCCTTATCCTGTATGTAGCTTGCTTTGTTAACATGTTGTCTGCCACATTCGATTGCGGGCTTTTTGGTGGCAAGACCTGTTTCTTATTTCTTTTTGTGTCCCCAGTGCTTAACACATAGTAGGCATTTAAATATTTACTGATTGATTCCTCCTTTAGTCAAGCCAAATCAACAAGCCATTAAGCATTTACTAGCGCCAGGAACCATGCTAGGCAGTGGGGATAGAAATACAAACAGAGAGAACACCACAAATGGTATCTTGTCTGTAACAATCACCTAATAAATGCGCTTTGTGTTGGACTGGGGATGAGAGCTATAGTTAAGTATTTTAGAGGCTGGTTGATTTCAGGGAGCAGTACCAAGACCAAAAGGTGAAGGCACAGACAAACTTAGGTCAACATAATGATAACTAACATTCTGATGCTACCTCAAGGCTTTTGTCGTTGTTACGAGGCATTCTTGGTATTAATAGTGGTAGGGCATAGGAAAGGTTAAGTGGGTCATAGAGTCCAAGAAAGTCTTAATTTAAGTCCTATCTCTACACATATTGACTGTGTGACTCTGAAAAAGCCACTTAATTTCTTAGAGCACTAAGAAATTCTCGGATATTTTAAGTTGGAGAAGTGGAGCCCAGTTTTCTATGGATTCAGAGTTCTCTATGCCAATGAAATCATAGTTGCAGCAAAAAAATTATACCCATTTTACACATAAAGGTTCATTTAGTGTATTGGCCAAGGTCATATAGAGAGTAAGATTAAAGGTAGGATTTGAATTCAGGTCCTCCTGATTTGAAGTCCAGCTCTCTTTCTACTAAGGAACCATGCTAGGCAGTGGGGATATAAATACAAACAGAAAGACAACACGTGAAAGGGAAATTGGTGGGCCAAAGGGATAAAAGTGCCCTGGGAGTATTGTAGAGAAAATTCAGGGGGTAAAACAAGCTTCCAAGGTAAAGAGGTTTCTGGGGGCTTTGTAGAAAAAGATGGAAGAGTCGGGAGTGCCATCTGGAGAGGAAGGAAGAAACCCAATCCAATGACTAAAAATTAAGTACCTACTATGTGTACTAAATGCTAAACTCTGGGGATACTCTTAATTAAAAAGAAATGATAGCTGCCCCCCAGGAGCTTACTGTCAAATGGATTGCAAGGGAGTGGGGAGACAACACACAAAAGGAAGCGGGAAAGGGGAGTGTTCTATGGAGTTGGGATGGGCACTGTGGAGTGGGTCTGGCAGAAGGGGCTTCCTATGGGTGTCATCCAGGTGTGAGGGAGTCTCTTGCATGAAGAAGTCTGAAGCACCAGGGAGTGAGGGAGGAAGGAAGGAAGGAAGTCCTATGGAAAGGTTTTCTCTCTTCTCACTGACCTCAGAGAACCTGGAAGTTGATTGTAGCTGGTATTAAGATGTATCAGTTGAACTGATGGGATGAGGGCAAAGGAGAAGTCTAGATAATGTGCTTTAGAAAACCCGTGGGAGCGTCCTTGGGGTCCGGCTGAGCTGGGTTTGGGCTTCCATCTTCTTACTGGACATTTAAATGAGAGACAAAAGGAAGAAGTGGGGTCCTCTCATCTGGAGAAATGGGGAAGTGGGATCATTGGGAGTCATCTAGAGTAGGGTTCTTAACTGGGCTTGGGAACTTGGATTAAAAAGTGTTTGATATCTTTACTTAAATATATGTGACTTCCTTTGGTAGTCTGATGTATTTTATTTTATTTTATTTATTTTTTTTTACTTGATAATTCATGATTTTTATTTTTTAAATTAATTTTTATAATTATAACATTTTCTTTGACAGTACATATGCATAGGTAATTTTTTTTTACAACATTATCCCTTGTACTCTCTTCTGTTCCGAAATTTTCCCCTCCTTTCCTCCAACCCTTCCCCTAGATGGCAGGCATTCCCATACATATTAAATATCTTATAGTGTATCCTAGGTGATGTATTTTATTTAATGACTTAAAAACCCATGATTGGAAGAAGGGTCTTTAGGCTCCAGCAGACTGCCAGAGGGGGCCGACACAAGGTTAAGAACTGTTCTAAGGAAAAAGCAGCATGGTGCCAGGGGAGAGCCCTGGGATGGAGGCAGAGCCTGTAAGCTGAAAGCCCAGCTATGTGATTTTAACCTTCATGGGGCCTCAGTTTCCTAATCTGTAAAGTGAGGGGGTAGGAATAGATGGCCTCTATGATTCCCTTTAGCTCTAAAACTAGGGTCCTTCTGTGACCCCAGGATCATTCTCGATTCCCAGGAGATTGCATCTTCATTTCTGGTACTTGCTCCACCTCCTCAGGGACACAGGATTTGCTAGAACAGCTGGCTTGTGTCAGTGGGGCCTGTTGGGAGGAGAGGCCAGATCAGCCTCCCAGAGTGCCAGCAGGCTGAGTCAGCAATCCAGGAAGCACCCTGGTTACCGGAAAGGGGAGAATGAGGGGGAGCCCAATGACTGGCCTTGACCAGCCACATGCTGCCTGGTCTGGCTTTAGTGGGGAATAAAAGGTTTCCATCAGTCTGTCCAGGCAGGCTTCCCACTGGGGAGTATACAGCATGAGGTCTAGGCAGCATGGAGAGTGGGGGGGACAGGAGACACCCCTAGAGAGCCCAAGGAGGCACCTCCCTCAAGGAGGTGGGAGGGGGTGGGGAGGAAGCATGGGTGTGTGTGTGTGTGTGAGAGAGAGACAGAGAGAAGGGGAGGGGGAGACAGACAGACAGAAACAGACTGAGACAGAGACACAAAGAGACAGAGAGATAGAAACAGAGAAACATAGAGACAGAAACAGACTGAGCAGAGACACAGAAAGACAGAAAGACAGACAGAGACAGAGGAGAAACAGAGAAGCAGACACATACAGAGACATAGAAATAGAAAGTCTGAGACAGACACATACACAGAGAAGAGAGACAGAAAGATTCTCAGAGATAAATAGAAAGATACATACAGAGAGACAGAAACAGACTGAGACAGACAGACACACACACACGCACACAGAAAGACAGACAGAGGAGAAAGACAGAAACAGAAAAACTGAGACAAACACACATGCCAAGAGAGACAGACAGAAACAGACTGAGACAGGCATACACAGAGAGAGAGACAGGCAGACAGACAAAGAGACAGAAGGGAAAGACATAGAAAGAGAAACAGAGACACTCACAGAGACAGAGACACAGAGAGACAGAGACAGAAACAGAGGGAGAGACAGAGGAGAGAGTGACACACAGATTGACTGAGACAGAGACACACACACAAAGACAGAGACAGAAGACACACACACACACACACACACACACACACACACACGGACAGAGAAAGACAGAGAGGATGAGCCTCCTCTAAGGTATGAAGGCTGATACGAGGCGGTTTCTACTGCTCTCCTACCTCATGGACCATCCTGATAGCTTCTAACCTTTTATCTCTTCTTTCTTTCTCCCCATTTATCTCTCCCACTTCTCCTTATTTCCTCTTCTTTCCCTGCCTCCCTGTTTTTCTCTTTGCTTTGTGTCAACCTTTAAAAAAATCCCTATTAAAATCACATTAAAACTCAGAGAATTAGGTGGCTTGCACCCAGGGTCCCACAGCTTAGAAATACCAGATTGATCAAGAACATGTCATACTGCCCCCCATGCCATTGCCACCTAATGGATTACTATTGCTCAGTCGTTTCTAATAATTGTGTCCAACTCTCCATGATCCCAGTTGGGATTTTCCTGGCACAGATACTGGAGGGTTGGCCGTTTCTGTCTCCAGCCCATTTTACAGATGAGGAAACTGAGGGTGAGGTGACTTGTCCAGGGTCATACAGTTAGTATGTGTCTGAAACTGAACTCAGATTTCCTGACTCTGGGCCCAGCACTCTATTCACTGATTAATAAGATTAAATATTTATTAATATCCACTTAATTCCTGTTTGTAGGATTGCCCCTGTCCCTATTTCTGTCTTTTGTCTAACATTGCTCCACTCTGGCGAAGGTCTGGACTGTCCCAGTAGACGCTGGTGATCTCTTTGGGATCCCCCACTATGTTGTTGGTATCCTCAGTGCTTAGCACAGTGCCTCGCACTTATTAGGTGCTTAATAAATGTTTATTGGCTGACAGCATTCTTAGCCCTTCTCTCCCTTGACCCACTTAAGAAACATTTTTCTGAATCTGGTTTTTCCCTTTATCTGTTTTTCCATCTTCATCATTTTCTTTGTCTGGCTCTCTTAGCTCTTTCCATAGTAAGCTGAATATCACCCCCTTCCTCTTCTTCCATCTTTCTCCTTCTCTAGCTCTCCTTTCCTTTTTTCTTCTCTCTTCTCCTCCCCTCTCTTCTTTTCTCCTCTCTCTCCTCCCTTCTCCTCTGCTCTCCCCTCTCTCTCCCCTTTTCTTTCCCCTTACTTCTCCTCTCCATTCTTTTCTCCCTTCCCTTCTCCCCCCTTTTTTTCTCCTCCCTTCTCCCTCTCTGTTCTCCCCCTCCTTTCCTTTCTCTTCCCCCTCCTGCCCCTTCCCCTCTTCTTTCTCCTTCCCTTCCTTCCCTCCCCCTCTTCCTTTCCTTCCCTCCTCCTTTCCTTCCTCCCCTTTCTTTTCTTCCTCCCTTTCTTCTCCCCTTCCTCCCCTTCTTCTCCTCCTCCCCTTCCCTCCTCCTTTCCTTCCTCCCTTCTCTTCCCTTTCTCCCCTTCCTCCCCTTCTCTTCCTCCCCTTCTTCTCCTCTTCCTGTTTTCTCTTCCCTTCTCCTCCTCCCCTCTCCTCCTCCTCTTTTTCTTTTCCCCCTTCTTTTCTTCCCTTTTCTTCCTCCCCTTCTCTTTCTTCCTTTCTCCTTCTCCCCTTCTTTCTCCCCTTCTCCTTCTCCCCTTCTTTCTCCCTTTCTCCTCCCCTTCTCCTCCTTCCCTTCTCTTCCTTCTCTTCTTCCTCCTTCCCTCTCCTCTTCTTCCTCCTCCTCCTTTTCCCCTTCCCCTTCCTTTTCCTCCTTTTTCTTCCTTTTCCTCCTCTCCTTCCTCTCCTCTCCTTCTTTCACTTTCTTCCCCTCCCCCTCTCCTTTGTTTCCTTCTCTTCTTCTCTTTGACTCCTTCTTTCCCCCATCCTTCCTTCCTCCTTTTTCTTCTCCTTTTCTTTCTTCTCTGTCTCTGTCTCTGTCTCTGTCTCTCTCCTCCCATTCACCTTATATAATTATGATATTAACATTATTTAATCCAAGGGTCACTCACTTTCCTACCCAAACGTACTTGGGTTGGGAATGGGGAATAGGATCTTTCCCATCCCCTGTGAGGAACAGTGTTGTTTGTTCCCCCCTCCCCCCACAGTGGGGATACTGTGCTTTTAAGCACCCTTATCTATGGAGAAATGCATCATTCTCCTCCTGTACAGACAGGAGACCACATCCAGAAAGCCAAGCTAAATTGCCACCTAAATTGCCTTGCCTCCTAAGGAGGGCAGCGGCAGTGGGCAAGAACAGGAATGGGGGAGCTCCTGCCATGGGGACAGGGGTGAAGGGCGATGAACATTAGGTGCTTAGTTACCAGGTCCTTAGTTACCGTCCAAGAGGATGCTCGGGACATGATTATTTCAAGAGATCCTCAGGTTCTGGAGTTGTAAGGGTATGCCTCAGTGTCCAGGTGAGGTGTGTGTGTGTGTGTGTGTGTGTGTGTGTGTGTGTGTGTGTGTGTGTATTCCCACTATAGCCCCTGGGTCTAGGGGAGTCTGGGGACACTAGTTAAAATTCCGAAGTCTATAAAAATTTAATGGCCACCAGAGCTGAGGAGAGCGCAGCAAGAGGGAGTAGAAGGTGTTCCGAGTCCTCAGCAGTTTGCCCCCCTATCAGGGAGTCCCTTTCCAAAGACAAGCTTTCTGGGCTGCCTGAATTGTCTTTCCACGTTGGCCAGATTGCTCCCCACAATAGAAGGCTTGCGCCTGGCCGGTCTGGCTTAGGCCTTCCTTGTGTCCAAGTGGTCTGTGCTTCCTGTGGTTCTCCTGGGCCGTGCCCAGTTGTCTGGGGAGAAGCTGGACTGGCTCACAGAGGGGACTGGCATTTGTCTATCTGTGTGTCCAGGGGAAAGCCCACAGGGACAGTAACAGGGCCTCAGCACTGGGGTTGGTTTTGGGGGTACCACTCTCCTTGGTGGGGTGGGAAGAGTCTGAAAGACCTCAGGGAAAATTCTGCTTCAGATGAATGACTCCTCAAACTCCACTCAGTCTCAGTTTCTTGTAAAATCTGGACGCTCTGATACAGATTTTATCCTTTTTGTACCTGATAGTCATCACTTTATCACTCACTTCCCAGGTTTGTTGTGAGACTTAAGTGAGGTAACAGAGCGCTTTGTAGATCTTAAAGCTGTTGATAAATGTGAGCTGTTATTGTTACTGTTATTATTACCCTCTTCCAGGGGAGCAACGATGAGCTGTCTGATAACGATGAGGAGATGGAAGAGAAATCTGACAGTGAGGGGAGTGATTATTCTCCTAACAAAAAGAAGAAGAAAAAACTCAAAGAGAAGAAAGAGAAAAAATCCAAGCGGAAAAAGAAGGATGAAGAAGATGATGATAATGAAGATGGAGGTTTAAAGGTAACTAAAATTAGGATTGGGAAAGGTGCTGGTCTTGGGACTAGAAGGAATTAATTTCTGACACACATTAGCTGTGTGACTATGGGAAAAATATTTTACTTCTTTTGGCCTCAGTTTTCTCACCTATAAAATGGTTATATAATAAAACCTGTGGTATGTGAAGGAGGAGGAAGAAATGGGGGATGTTGTAAGGATTAAGTGGAATAATATATTTAATAATATTTATATAATTTAGATACAATTTATATACAGATACAATATTTATATAATATGTTTAATAATATATACAATATGATGTAGATACAATTTATATTTATATACACTATAATTTAGATGCAATATATATAAATTATATACAATATAATTTAGATAAAATATACAATATGTTTAATAATAATATATCCAATATGGTATAGATACAATTTATATTTATATACAATATAATTTAGATACAATATTTATACAATACATTTAATAATATTATATACATATGATGTAGATACAATTTAAATTTATATACACTATAAATGAGATACAATTTAGATTTAAATTATATACAATATAATTTAGATACAATTTATATATAAATTTTATACAATTTATATACAATATAGAATTTATTTAATACTATTATAGCAGTATAATTTAAATTCAATTTATCTTTATATACAATATAAGTTAGATACAACTGATAATATACTTTATATGCAACATTTATACAATATATTTAATAATATTAATACAATATTTATATTATATATTTCATATTAAATCATATGATTAATATATTTAATAATATATCCAAAGTACTTTGTTGTTTTGTTGTTTAGTGGTGTCCAACTCTTTATGACCGCATTTGGGGTTTTCTTGGTAGAGACACTACAGTGATTTGCCATTTCCTTTGTCAGCTCATTTTGCTCAGAGACACACATTGTGAAAGTGTCAGAGGCTGAATTTGAACTCAGGAAGATGAGTCATTCTGAATCCAGGACCGGTGCTCTATCCCCTGTTCCCTATAAAGGAGCCCTTTGCAAACTTTCAGAGGGTTCTATGTCAGCTATTATGATCAGTCCATCAGCAAGCACTTACTCTGTGCTAGATCCTTTGCTAAGTACTGAGGATTCAAAGACAAAACCTTCCTTCAGAGAGGCTGCATTCTACTGAATGTATTTAATTTTACTGGATAGATTCGAGCTCTCTACATATGGACAAATTTACTGTTTGTTAAGACTTAGCCTGGAAGCTGGCACATAGTAGGCATTTAATAAATGTTTGCCCCCTCCCCTTTCTGAGGTTGAAAGCTTTGAGGTTCCTTTTTTTCCCTTTCTGACATAGGAGCCAAATGACATGACTGTTCATTCCCGGATAATTGCTCTCAGAGGCGTAATCTGGGCCAGGTATTTGAGGAGGGAGGGGTCCATGGTAGGAAAAGTGCACCCCAGAGGAATTACTGTGGGGAGAGGGAGAGGCTTAATCCCAAAGAAGCATTTGAAATAATAATAATAAATAACAATAAAATAAAGGGCTGCTGCTCTGGCCCTTTGGGACATCTCCTTATGGGGATGGTAAAGACCTTGCTCTTGGAACTGCTCACAAGAGCTGAGAATTTTGTCAGCATCAGGAATTCCTGCTATGGGAACTCCCCTCCCCAGAATGCCAGGCCTGAAGTTAGGAAGCACCATCTCTAGAGTGCAAATCTGGCCTCAGACACTTATCATTTGAACCCTGTCAACCCTGCCTGCCTCAGTTTCCTTATCTGTAAAATGAGCTAGAGAAGGAAATGGCCAACCAGTGTCTGCCAAGAAAACCCCAAATGGCGTCATAAAGAGCCGAACATGATTGCAATGATTCAACCACATTTGTATTGAGCAACTGGGTGGTGCAATGGGTGGGTAGAGTACCAGGCCTGGTCAGGAAGGCCTGACTTCAGACACTTCCTAGCTGGGTGACCCCGTGAAATCACCCTGTTTGCCTCAGTTTCCTACCTATGTGTCCAAGGAGAAAGTTACTTCATCTTTGTTTCCTCATCTGTATAATGGGGATATTAATGTTTTTCTTACTAACAGAATCCAGCATGACAATTATTTGCTATTGAATTACCATTGGAAAACTTTGAATCGTTTTGAAAGATGAGTTGATATTATTAAAGAACACAATAATAATTATATTAATATGAACTGATGTCTTATTCCTCAACAGAAGATACTTTCTCATGCAAGAGTTCATAAGTTTATAAGAGACGTTTTTTCCCCTATTATATAGAATTTTTGCTCAATCAACTAACTGGGGCTAAATGTGTTTAATATATATTATATTGTATTGTATTATAAGTAAAGTTGTTTATTATGTTAATATGAACATAAATAATATTATATATTATAGTAGAATTATAATAATAAGAAATACTTATTGGGTGTACTTCGGGGACAATGCTCTTTCCCGTCATTCCCTCTCTCCATAGCCTCCTCCATTTGTCCCCTCCTCCCACACACAATGGAATCCTGGGGGTTGAGCTCAGGGCCAAGCACTTTGGGAAGGCTAACTGCCATGGACTCTTCTGGGCTGCCATATTGACTTAGGCAGCTTTGTCTCCCTGGGCTTGGGGACTCGTGTTCCTTTCTCAGTGACACAATCTCTGCGAGGTCTCATTGCCGAGCATCCTAGGGAGAATCAGACAGAGCTATTTTCTTAGAGCTTGAGAGAGTTCTTTTTTTTTTTTTTTAAATAAATTACAACCATAATCCTTCCTCCTCCCCCACCCCCCAAAAACGAACCTTAAAGGGAAAATGGCCGCTTGTTTCCCCTTTCCCACCTCCTCTCTCTGGCCCCTGTAGGAGCCCAAGTCCTCAGGCCAGCTCATGGAGGAGTGGGGCCTGGACGACGTGGATTACCTGTTCTCCGAAGAGGATTACCACACGCTGACCAATTACAAGGCCTTCAGCCAGTTTCTCAGGTAAGTGGCTGGTGGGGTAGAGATGGGCGCCTCGGTATCAGCTCCCACTCATGGGCTGGAGATGGAAAGAGCGGGGTCTGGTCTTGGGCTCCTTTGGGGAGCAAGTCCACAGAGGGCCTGGGTTCTAAATCAGTAAGTACTACAGTCAAATAGCTGCTCTGTGCCAGGCAATTGGGCCCAATGGGGAGGGGAAGGCAGCACAAAGACAAAACAAGAGCAGTTCCTCTTCCTAAGAAACTGGTCAGCAAATGCTGTTTACTAATTTCCTCTGTGCCTGGCACCGTGCTGGGCACTGGGGATTTGAGTGTAAAGAATGAACTCGTCCCTCCCCTTAAGGAAGTTACATCTAGTCTAGGAAAAAACAAGCAACTATAGTAATAGATATCACCTAGAGAGTTGGTGCATTGGAGAGAGCGCCCAGCCTGAGTCAGGAGGACTGGGACCCCAGACGCTTACTAGTGGGGTGACCCTTAGGACTGCCTTGCCAAAAAAAAGTTATAGAAGGGGTGCCAGGTTTGGAGATGGAGGCGTCGAGGTTAGATTCCCTTCTCTAGTATTTAATATCCCTGTGATTTAACCTTCCCAGGTCTCCATTCATGGCATATTGGAAAGCCAGGAGAGCTGGAGGATAGGATTGGGTTTATATCACTACTCTACTCCTGGGACTCAGTTTCCTCATCTGTAAAAATGGGGTTGGGCCACATGCCTCCCAGGTGCCTCCTAGTTCTGAATCTGGGGTCCATGATCCGAGGAGAGGCAGTGTGGAGCAGCGGGTAGAGCAGTAGGCTAGGGAATGGTCACCCACTCTGGAGAAGTCACTTCTCTCCGTGTTCTGCCAAGTGGAGGAGGGGGGGCCGGATTGCCTTGTGGGTCAACAACGACCCTTTGATGTGGGCAGAGTCCAGCCCTGGACAAAGAGGGTGATTGTTGACTTCCCATAGGCTCAGGGGGGGGGCCTTCCTCCTCCTTTTGGGTCCATTCTCTTGCCCTGGGCTGGGGTCCATCTGGCCCATTAGCCCCGTTCTGGTCTCTGGAGTCAGGCCTCTGGCCAAGATAGGCCCACAGGCTGGTTAGGAGTTCCTGGTGGACCTAGGATTTCTTGGGGGTTGTACTGGGGTAGTCTGTTAATCACAGTAGGCATTTGTGTAGCGCCTTGAGATCTGCAAAGTATTTCACAATGATCTCACTTGAGCCTCACAGTAACCCTGGGAGTTAGGAGTAACTATTATTATTATCCCCATTGTACAGCTGAGTAAACTGAGGCAGGCAGAGGGCAAAAGACCTTCTCAGGATCACACGGCTAGTAAATATCTAAGGCTGGATCTGGATTCAAGCCTTCTTCACGCCGGGCCAGCGCTCTATCCACTGTTCAGTCATCCTAGCAAATACTTTGGCTTGGGTCTTGGAGACAGTCTGGGAGAATCAGAATCTGGGAGTTTTGTCCTTGCTTCTCATCTCCATTCTGCCCAGGCCGTTTCCTTCTCCATGCCTCAGTGTCCTGGTCTGTAGAATGGGACTAGTGACTTCTTTTGCACCCAGTAGAGCTGAGGGTGGTTTGATGGATCTGCAGCGGGGGTGACTCTCTTTGGGCCCCTCTCTCCTGCTCAGGCCGCTCATTGCCAAGAAGAACCCCAAGATCCCCATGTCGAAGATGATGACGGTGCTGGGGGCCAAGTGGCGAGAGTTTAGCGCCAACAATCCCTTCAAGGGGAGCTCGGCGGCAGCAGCGGCGGCGGCAGTGGCCGCCGCCGTGGAGACTGTCACCATCGCGCCACCGCTGACTGTCAGCCCGCCTCAGCCCATCCAGCCTATGCCCATCCGGAAGGCCAAGACCAAGGAGGGTAAAGGTAAGCAGCCCATCTCAGCTGAAGGAGAAGTCCAACTCCCACCAACTGATCATTGAGCATTTATTAAGCACCTGCTGTATGCTAGGTATAACCCTAAGTACCAGGAACACAAAGAAAAGCAAAAAAGTGGTTCCCGCCCCCAAAAGCCAGTCAGCAAGCATTTATTAAGCACCTACTATATGCTAGACACTACGCTAAGCATTAGGAATATAAATAAAAGCAAGCCTCTTACCAATGACATACATAGAGGGAGGCAGGCAGGCAATAGGGATGATGTCTGGGGTGAGAGAATGGGGAAGCCACACTTGGGGATGAAGCTATGGATGTCGCCGTCCCTCTGTCCTACTGTATGTGAAGGTGAATAACAGGATCTTCTCTCTTAACTGGGTCACCAAGGGACTCAGTACTGCCTCCCCCAGTCAAATAGTATGTATTAAGCACCCCTTGTGTCCCATGTCATGTGGCCATATGGTGAGAGCTGGCCTAGAAGCCGAGAAGACACGGGTTCAAGTCTGTGAGAGTGAAGTCCCGGATCCACTCCTTATCCCTACTCCCTCTCATGAGAATTAGTCCATTATTAGTCAATGCATGGAGCATTTCCTCCAATGCCACCTCATGGCATGGAGAGGTGCCGGGTGCCATGCCCAGAGTCACATGGTCAGTATGTATCAGAGGACAGACTCTAGAAATTTTCATAAACAACTGCTGGGGAATGGAGGGGTCTCTGCCAGAGAGAGCGTCCGCAGTGAGAAAAATCAGAGCTCCGAGCACCGAGATAGTGAATGCAGAGGGAGATCGGACCAGGGTGAGGGCGGTGGGGCTTTGTCCAAAGCTGTCCATCTGTGCCAGAAATGAGAGGGCTGCGGTTCCTTCTCGGCTCGGCCCAGAACCCCTCCCTGGTGCCGCAGCCCGTCCCGATGTGCGCCCTTCCCATTCGCTCCTCCCGACATCATTCTTCTGCTAAGGCCTGGCGGTCCGCCTGCCGAGCAGAGGCATCTGGGAGTAGGAGGTGGCCAGCAGGGGTGAGGGGGCAGAGAAGAGGCTCGAGAAAAGAGCCTGAAACGGGAGATGGAGAGATTCTCGAGAACTCTGGAGGGAGGGCAGCTTCGGCCGAGGGATGGGCCTGGAGGCTGGCAACTTGTAGAGAGCGACAGTGGTCGTAGAGAGATGTTTCCAGGGAGAAGGGGCAGAGAAAGGTGGCAGGAGAGCGCACACGTGACGCCAGCATCGCTGCCGAAGACGCCAATGGCGGCAGGAAGGAGGTGAGGAAGGTTCCGTGAGGGCTTCCGCCAGGAGGAGCAGAATTCAGACAAGATGCTTTGGGAAGGCTTCCGGTCTGAGGCAGATCTGGGGAGGAAGCTCCAGGCGGGGAGCTCTTGTTTGGCTCCTTGCTACTGGCTTTGATGATTTTCACTGGTAGAGGAAGCTTCCTCTGGGGGAAATCTGTGTTCCTAATACTCAGAAATGATCTCGCACCTTAAGTGGGCATAAAAGGCTCCACTCGGGGCTTGCATCCCCTCGGGCGGGAAATCCCAGAGAACTCGGTGGTTTTAGTCAGTCTTCAACCCTTCCAGCATACACGGAGAGAACAGGTATGTAAGTATGTTACATATTTATGTAACCCTTCGTTTATTTAACACTTGAAGCACTTTACAAATAACATTTCATTTTATCTTGCCCTGTTCTGGGAGAGACTTGCTGCTATGATTCCCATTTGACAGAGGGGGAGACTGAGGCACACTAAAGTTCAATGACCTGCCCAGGCTCCTGCAGCTAGTAAGGGGAGTGTGGGCATCTTACCTCCGCCTAAAGACTGGGTGGGGGGCCCAGCGCCTCCCAAGGCAGCTTGTCTCCATTCAAAGCCACTGGCTCTTTCCTCGGTGCAGAACACTGAAAAAGAGGTCAGCCTCTTAGCTGCCAGCAGGGGGCGTCCTGAGCGCTGGGCCGGGCATCTGGCGTGACCCATGCTCTGTCTTGTCTAGGGCCCGGCGTGAGGAAGAAAATCAAAGGCTCCAAGGACGGAAAGAAAAAAGGCAAAGGGAAAAAAATGGCCGGGCTGAAATTTCGGTTTGGAGGGATGGCTAACAAGAGGAAAAAGGGCTCCTCGGTAAGTCTTCGGCAGAGAGTGCTGGGGGGCCGGGCGCCTGAAGTGTGTCTGCGGGTGAGCCACCGGGGCCACTCTGCCTTGTCCGCCTCAGTCTGCTTCTCTGGAAAGTGGGGCTAATCGTCGCCCCTACTTCCCGGGCGGGTGGGACAATCGAATACTTTTAATGGGCTTAGCACACAGTAGGCACTTAATAAATTATCCCTTCCTCCCTCCCTCCCTCCCTCCCTTCCTCCTTCCTTCAGTTGGAGACGCTTTTAGTCAGTGCTTCGAAGGGGGGAGAAGGGGGTGGATGGGGGGGACTGGCCCAGAGGAGGAGCGGGAAGCTGGGAGGGATGTGAAACTTCTCCAAAGATAGACTGGGGTCACATCGTGGAGGCTTGGCACGCCGGAGTTTGTACTTTGCCCCGGGCTAAGAGGGAGCCCTGAAACTTCTTGAGCAGGGGAGCAGCCCCGCCAGCATTGTGCCCGAAGCCTCAGCCGAGGGGGATCGGTCTGGGGGGCACAGGAGGGAAGGCGGCCGGTGGCCGGGCCGTGGAGGAGCGCAATGAGCCTTTATTAGACTCCTACTACATGCCCGGCAGCGCGCTAAGCCCGTTACAGACATGGCATGCGGTCCTCACTGAGATCTGCCGGGCGGGCGCCCGCGGGCAAGGGTCTGAGGCGGCCGAGGGCCCCGGGTGCGGGGGGCGGGAACGGCTCCGAGGTGGCGGAGAAGTCAGGAGGGGGCCACTGGGAGGAGGCGCCAGTCGGGGCCCGGGGGGAGGGGCCGCTAAGCGCGGGGCGTGTGCGGGCGGGAGTCTGTTCTCTTCTGCGAGGGCGGGGCGCGAGCTCCAGGGAGGGGGGGAGGACTGGCGGGAGCCCCGCCCCGGGAGCCGCCCGCCCTCCCCGCTGCGCCCCGGCCCCGGCTCTGCTGGAGCGCCCCCGTGCGGAGGGGCCAGCTAGCAGCTCTGCAGTTATCCCCTAGGCGTGCTGACTCCGGGCCGCTCCCGCCAGCTTTCCGGGGAAGGTGGGGAGGGGCGAGCAAAGCGGGGCCCAGGCCGGGGGCGGCGGCGGGGGGGGGGGGGCGGTGTGAGCTTGGTCACCGAATTACCCAAAGCCCAGTTCTGCTGTTTCAGATTTTTTTGGTCCTTTCCCCTTTTACATATATCATAGTAACCACCACCATCTCTCATCCGGGCCACTAGGGGGCGCAGTGGAGAGAGCACCAGCCCTGAAGTCAGGAGGACCCGAGTGCAAAAGTCTGTCTCCTTCCTCCTTCCTCCATCTGTCTTTCTCTTTTTTTCTTCTCCTCCCTTCTCCCTTCATTCCTTCCTTCCTCTCTCCCTCCCTCCCTCCCTCCTTCCTTCCCTCCTTTCTTCCCTTCCTTCCTTTCCTTCCTTCCTTTCCTTCCTTCCTTCCTTCCTTCCTTCCTTCCTTCCTTCCTTCCTTCCTTCCTTCCTTCCTTCCTTCCTTCCTTCCTTCCTCTCTCCCTCCCTCCCTCCCTCCTTCCTTCCCTCCTTTCTTCCCTTCCTTCCTTTCCTTCCTTCCTTTCCTTCCTTCCTTCCTTCCTTCCTTCCTTCCTTCCTTCCTTCCTTCCTTCCTTCCTTCCTTCCTCCCTCCCTCCCTCCCTCCTTCCTTCCTTCCTCCCTCCTTCTTCCTTCCTCCTTCCTCCCTCCCTCCCTCCCGTCCTCCCTCCCTCCTTCCTCCCTCCTTGCCAAGGCGGAATGCAAACTCTTTGAGGCTGGGGCTTGCTTCCTTTTTATTTCCCAGGGCCTGCCACGTGGTAGTTGTAAACGCATATTGATGGAATGATGAGTAGTGATGAGTATCCTCCTTGGATGTTCTTGCCTCTCTAGTCCATACTTGGACGTGTCTTTTGCCTATGACGGTAGATGTTGAGTCTGAAGTCAGGATGTCCTGAGATCGAATCCAGCCTCGGATTATTTCCTAGCAGTCCACTTCAAATGGGGATCATAATAGCACCTACTTCCAGGGTTGCTGTGAGAACTAAATGAGATTGTATTTATGAAGCACTTAGCACAATGCCTGGCATACAGCAGGCAATTAATAAGTGCTGGTTCCTTCTCTCGTCCTTTCCCCTGCAGAGTGAGGAAGAGGACCGGGAGGAGTCAGACTTTGACAGCGCCAGTATTAACAGCTCTTCCATGCGCTCAGAGTGCTCTTCAGCCTTGGGCAAGAAGGGGAAGAGGAGAAGGAAGAAGAAGAGAAGTAGGAACTCTGGGGACAGTTGGGACAAAGGGGTCTCTTCTGGTGGTTGTGGGGGAGGGGAGGAGAGTGCCATGGCAAGCTCCTTCAGAGCCTCAGTTTCCCCATCTGCAAAATGAGGTGGATGACCAGAGTAGCGTGGGTTGGCTTTTACCACTCTAAGGGCTGCGATTTTGGATGGGGGCAGGGGAATGCTCATCTGAGGATTATACATTGGTGTAAATGAGGGGTGGGCTTGGAGTCAGCAAATCCTGCTTTCAAATCCCACTGGCTTGGGAAAGTTGCCCTCAGTCTGGGCCTCTGATAATGCCCCAGGATTTACTTACAAAAGCATGGCATTGTTTGCGGCCTCTCACTGGCAGAACCGCCTGGACAGAGGCTCCTGAAGAAACTAGACCCCCACTCAAGGGACCCCAGGTCGCTACCTGGGCCTCGGTTTCCCTGTCTGGAAAATGAAGAGGCTAGATGATCTACAAGCCTTTTCTTCTCCCACTGGCTATTTCCAGCTATTAAGCAAGAAAGCTTATTCTCATGCCGCCTTCTTCTATGGGCATCCCTTAGCTCCAATCTAGGGCTTCTGAGTCAAAGAATAAAAAACATTGTGAACAGCCGAAGAGAGTTCAGAGGTCAAAGAGTCCCCAGCAGGGTCAGGGCAGCGGTCCTTTATCCCCTCCCCTCCTAGCACCTCCTCCTCATGGGGCTGCTCAGCTCCCCAATCATAGGCTCCTTCACAGTGAACTTGATAGACATGGAAATGGTTGCTTTTGGCTCCTAAGGAAGGTGAGGAGGGGCTGGGAATATTCTGTAGTAGGTTTGAGGTGCCCATGGGATGGAGGTTTTTGGACATGGGGGAGGGCCAGCCTCGACCCCCTTCTCTGTCTGTTTCTTGGGGGCTTCAGTTGAAGACGGGGATGGCTACGAGACAGACCACCAAGACTACTGTGAGGTCTGCCAGCAAGGGGGAGAGATCATTTTGTGTGACACCTGCCCCCGGGCCTATCACCTGGTGTGCCTCGATCCCGAGATGGAGAAAGCTCCAGAGGGCAAATGGAGCTGCCCCCACTGTGTAAGTGTGGCCCTGCTCCCCGGTTCCCATGAATGCTCCAGAGGCCTCCCCAGGCCCGCGGATCTCTGGCAGAAATGCAGAGTCTGAACATGGGGGCTCCCAGTCAGAGCCCCTTGCTGGGGTAGCTGCGACTCCAGCAAAGGAAGAGGTCTCTTTACCAGGGTTCCCCATCCAGAGCTACCTCCTCCAGCTTCCTGGTCTCCAGGGGAAGGGTAGGATGAGATGGAATCCAGGAGCTCCGGCTTGCCTTTGTTCCAGGACGGGGCTGAAAGTCCCTCTTACAGCACGAGGAGCTGCGGGGTGCAGTGGGACCTGGGGGTGGCCAGGCCCAGGGAGTCCCTTCTCTCCCAATGCAGGAGAAGGAGGGCATCCAGTGGGAACCAAAGGATGAGGAAGAGGAGGACGAGGAGGGCGGCGAGGAGGAAGAGGACGACCATATGGAGTTCTGCCGCGTGTGCAAAGATGGCGGAGAGCTTCTCTGCTGCGATACCTGTCCCTCCTCCTACCACCTGCACTGCCTGAACCCGCCACTGCCGGAAATCCCAAATGGTGAATGGCTCTGCCCGCGCTGTACAGTGAGTGTTGCACCCCTTCCTTGGGCTGTTAACCCCTTGCCCCCAGACCCCTAGCCTCTGCTGGGCAGCTCCAGGGACCAGGTGTTCAGGGGAAGTGCCCCGACCTGGGAGTTAGGAAAGGGTGGCGCAGTGTGTGGAAAGGGAAGGAGGGTTGGGACCCAAGGATCTGGGGTGGAGTCCTAGCTTCCCCCTTCCCTACTGCAGTGATTGTGGTGGAGTCAGTCACTGAGCTTTTCCTGGCAGGGGCTTGGAGCAGATGAGCTCTGAGTGTTTTCAGTTCTAACATTTTTGTTCTAAGCCGGGTCCTAGATCTGACCTCCCGGGTTCTAAGGGCCCTCCCAGCTCTGACTCCCTGGGTTCTAAGGGCCCTCCCAGCTCTGACCTCCTGGGTTCTAAGGGCCCTCCCAGCTCTGACTCCCTGGGTTCTAAGGGCCCTCCCAGCTCTGACCTCCTCGGTTCTAAGGGCCCTCCAAGCTCTGACATCCTGGGTTCTAAGGGCCTTCCCAGCTCTGACCTCCTGGGTTCTAAGGACCCTCCCAGCTCTGACTCCCTGGGTTCTAAGGGCCCTCCCAGCTCTGACTCCCTGGGTTCTAAGGACCCTCCCAGCTCTGACTCCCTGGGTTCTAAGGTCCCTCCCAGCTCTGACTCCCTGGGTTCTAAGGACCCTCCCAGCTCTGACTCCCTGGGTTCTAAGGACCCTCCCAGCTCTGACTCCCTGGGTTCTAAGGACCCTCCCAGCTCTGACTCCCTGGGTTCTAAGGGCCCTCCCAGCTCTGACTCCCTGGGTTCTAAGGGCCCTCCCAGCTCTGACTCCCTGGGTTCTAAGGGCCCTCCCAGCTCTGACTCCCTGGGTTCTAAGGGCCCTCCCGGCTCTGACCTCCTGGGTTCTAAGGGCCCTCCCGGCTCTGACTCCCTGGGTTCTAAGGGCCCTCCCGGCTCTGACATCCTGGGTTCTAAGGGCCCTCCCGGCTCTGACCTCCCTGGGTTCTAAGGGCACTCCCGGCTCTGACCTCCCAGGTTCTAAGGGCCCTCCCAGCTCTGACCCCCTGGTCCTAAGGGCCCTCCCAGCTCTGACCCCCTGGGTTCTAAGGGCCCTCCCAGCTCTGACCTCCTGGGTTCTAAGGGCCCTCCCAGCTCTGACTTCCTGAGTTCTAAGGCCCTCCCAGCTCTGACCTCCTGGGTTCTAAGGGCCCTCCCAGCTCTGACCTCCTGGGTTCTAAGGGCCCTCCCAGCTCTGACCTCCTGGGTTCTAAGGGCCCTCCCAGCTCTGACATCCCATGTTCTAAAGGTCCTCCCGGCTCTGACCCCCTGGGTTCTAAGGGCCCTCCCAGCTCTGACCTCCTGGGTTCTAAGGGCCCTCCCAGCTCTGACTTCCTGAGTTCTAAGGCCCTCCCAGCTCTGACCTCCTGGGTTCTAAGGGCCCTCCCAGCTCTGACCTCCTGGGTTCTAAGGGCCCTCCCAGCTCTGACCTCCTGGGTTCTAAGGGCCCTCCCAGCTCTGACCTCCTGGGTTCTAAGGGCCCTCCCAGCTCTGACATCCCATGTTCTAAAGGTCCTCCCGGCTCTGACCCTCCTGGGTTTTAAGGCCCCCCCCCCCAGCTCTGACATCCTGTGTTCTAAGGGCCCTCTAAGCTGTCATACTCTGATTCTATTATTTTCCTCCATCCTGGATGACAGGAGATGGCTGATGCCCACAGGCATCTCTGTTGAAAGACTTTGTAAAGCTGGGCTCCGTTTTACACCGGGCTCGTCCCTTCTACAAAGCATGGGGTGTTGGGCCCAAACTTCGGTGTCTGTGCTGTGTTCTCTCTCCCTGCTTTTGTTTTTTTCCATTGAACAAGTATATATATTTTTTCTCTCTCTCCCCTCCCCTTTGCATTGGGGATAAAAAAGAAAAAACAAACTCTTATAACATATACACAGTCAAGAAAAACTGATCCCCTCCTTGGCCGTGGCCAGGAACCTGGGTCCCTCACCCCTCCACGTAGCCCCTAAGTACAGCCTGTTCCTACGCAGTCTGTGTGCCGCCCTCCTGGGGAGGGGAGACAAATGCTCTGTGCAGGTCCCTCCGTTCCCCTCGGGAACCTAGAGATTAGATGGCAGCCTCCTCGGAGCGCTGGTTCTGGGCCATGGGGCTGCAGCCTCAGGCGGCTGGGATTTGTGCTGACCACCCTTATGGGACCAAGAGGTGGATTCTTTTCTTGGCCAGCAGCCGGGTTTCAGGGGCTGCTTCTGCCTGGGAGGTTGGGGGAAGGGGAGGCTGGTCCATAAATCAGGGCTCTTCCCTGTGCTCCCCAGCTCACTGGTCCCCTCAGGACCCCTGCCCAGCCCCCTTGATCTATCTCCTCTAGCATGTGTGTGGATATGTGTGTGTATAAAATATCAGGACCTTGGGCTTGGCTTGGGTCTGATCTCCTTCCCCTTTGAGCCCTCCCCGGACTCAGGTCCTGCCTCGGACACCCACGCTTGCTGTGTGGCCTTGGACAAGCCTGGTCACTTCTGGACTTTGGGTTTCTCCTCTGTAAAAGGGAGCTGGTTCAAGTGTGTCCTTGCTTCCCGACAGGGCCGTGATTCCAATCCCCCCCTCGACCTCCTCCTCCCCAGGGGTATCTGTTCTTTGTCCCGGCTTGCTCATGGTCAGCTCATTTTGGCCATGTGGATACTGGACTCACTTTAAAGTGACCAGCACTGGGGGCAGCTAGGTGGCGCAGTGGGTAGAGCACCAGCCCTGAAGTCAGGTGGACCTGAGTTCAAATCTGGTCTCAGACACTTAACACTTCCTGGCTGTGTGACCCTGGGAAAGTCACTTAACCCCAGCCTGGAGGGGGGGAGTGACCAGCACTATGGGCCGGTGGGTAAAATGCTGGGGTTGGGGTCAGAAAGGTCCGAGCTCAGATTCCATCCAGGGCACTTATTCTTTGGAGCAGCAACACGGGTTAGGAGAAAGTCTGGTTATCAAGAAGGCCTAGGGTTGAATTCTGACAAGTCTATAACAGCTGCATACCTCAGTTTCCTCATCTGTAAAATGGGATAATAATAATAATAGCACTTACATCATGGGGTTATTGAGATACCCAAATGAAGCAATGTCCATATAAAGCGCTTTGCTAATCTTAAAGTTCGGGAGTATTATTGAAGGTAACCTTGGCAGAAAGTGGACCCAAATAAAGACATTCTAGACCTAGCCCCTGCTATGGGCAGCTGAGGAAGGGGCCCTGTTGTGAGTCCCAGGGGCTTCTGGGATGGTGGTGTTTTGCTGAAGGGGGGGATTTGTGTGGGGTGCAGGAAAGGGCACTAGATGAGATGTCAGGGTACTGGGCTCTGTTCCCAGGACTATCACTAGCTTGCTTTGAAATCTTAAGGAAGTCCCTTCAACCCTGAGCCCTCGGTTTCTTTGTCCTTCCTTCCTTCCTTCCTTCCTTCCTTCCTTCCTTCCTTCCTTCCTTCCTTCCTTCCTTCCTTCCTTCCTTCCTTCCTTCCTTCCTTCCTTCCTGTCTCTCTGTCTCTCTTTGTCTATTTCTCTATCCTATGGGATCTTTTCAGATCTGGTCCAAAACAGGTAATCCTATCATTGAGGGTCTGGCTGTTAAACAGCTGGGGATCCCCCTTTCCTTCTCTGTCCTCAGTGCCCCCCCTTGAAAGGGAAAGTTCAGAGGATTCTGCACTGGAAATGGACAGAGCCACCCGCCCCCTTCATCACTGTGCTGCCCCCGCCTGACGCTGACCCGAGCATCCCTCTGCCCAAGCCTCTGGAAGGCATCCCTGAGCGGGAGTTCTTTGTGAAGTGGGCTGGATTGTCCTACTGGCATTGTTCCTGGGTGAAGGAACTGCAGGTGAGGAGGAGAAAGAGGAAGGGAGGGGAAGGGGGTGTATGATACCATGTAAGCCTAGGGCTGCAGTCTGCAAATGTGCAGCTTGGTCATCATCGATCAACAAGCACTTATTAAATGCCTGCTGTGTGCCAGACACTCTGCTGGCAGAGCCTCATTTGCAGATGTAGAGGTTGAGACGTTTTCCAGTTCCAAGGGGCTTATGTGCTCTTATCTCCAAATACAGTCTTAGGCCAAGGGGAGATTCACGGGGAGGAAGCAGGAAGGAAGGAGATCTAGTTCCTCTCCTTTGGCCATCACTGTGGCTTTGCCCGAAGCTCAGAGGTGATGTCTGTCCGAGCTGGGCAGGGCATATGTCTGTCCGGGCCCTGGGGCCTTCTTGACTTTGTCTCCTCTGCCTGGGGACCAGCTGGAGCTGTACCACACGGTCATGTATCGGAACTATCAAAGGAAGAACGACATGGACGAGCCGCCACCCTTCGACTATGGCTCTGGAGATGAGGAGGGCAAGAGTGAGAAGAGGAAGAACAAGGACCCCCATTACGCCAAGATGGAGGAGAGGTTCTACCGTTATGGGATCAAGCCCGAGTGGATGATGATTCACCGGATTCTAAACCACAGGTGAGAGGGTGGAGGGCTCAGTGCCAGTTACGTCTACATCCGAGTTCCAGACTGAGGCAAGGAAGGGCATATGAATACATTTTAGGAAGGCTTTTTTTTTTTAACAAGAAAGATTGAAACAAGGTTTAACTAAACTACTTCATTTCCTTAGAATCTCCTGGCCCATAAATTTTATCTGCTCTCACCTAAAATTTGCCTTTCTAAATTTTAGTACCAGGTTTCATGTCCTTCAAGCCACAATTAGAGTGGGCAACTGTGACTCTTCTCCAAGGTACTGAAATTTAGGGGGCGGGAGAGACTTACATGAACTGATGCTGAGTGAAATGAGCAGGACCAGGGGATTGTTGTATATTTCAACAACAACACTATATGATGATCAATTCTGATGGA
The DNA here is from genome assembly GCF_048593235.1 of Sminthopsis crassicaudata. Taxonomy (NCBI): domain Eukaryota; kingdom Metazoa; phylum Chordata; class Mammalia; order Dasyuromorphia; family Dasyuridae; genus Sminthopsis; species Sminthopsis crassicaudata. Next base: position 625,788,224 of record NC_133619.1, read on the forward strand.
CGTGTCCCTCTTCAACAGTGAGATGAACCAAATCAGCTCCAATAGAGCAGTAATGAACTGAACCAGCTCCACCCAATGAAAGAGCTCTGGGAGATGACTATGAACCACTACATAGAATTCCCAATCCCTCTATTTTTGTCCGCCTGCATTTTGGATTTCCTTCACAGGCTAATTATACACTGTTTCAAAGTCCGATTCTTTTTGTACAGCAAAACACCTGTTTAGACATGTATGATATATTGTATTTAATTTATACTTTAACATATTTAACATGTATTGGCCAATCTGACATCTAGAGGAGGGAATGGGGGGAAGGAGGAGAAAAATTGATACAAAAGGTTTTGAAATTGTCAATGCTGAAAAATTACCCATGTATATATCTTGTAAATAAAAAGCTATAACAGAAAAAAAAAAGAAATTTAGGGAGTGCTGTTAGTATGTTTAACAGGTAGAAGAAAAAACTAGCCTTAGCACTTGTTGGACCAATCAATAAGTCAGTTAAGCCTATCACACATAGTAGGTTTTTCATAAATTGTTCAATCAAAAAGCATCAAATCCATTCCTGGTAACAGCCTCCCCTAGAAGTGACCTGATGTTCACAAAGGCTCATATCTTTTTTTTATTATTATTTTAGCTTTTTATTTACAAAATATATGCATGGGTAATTTTTCAACATGGACAATTGCCAAACCTTTTGTTCCAATTTTTCCCCCACAGATGGCAGGTTGACCAATACATGTTACATATATTAAAGTATAAATTAAATACAATATAGGTAGACATGTCCAAACGGTTGTTTTGTTGTACAAAAAGAATCAGACTTTGAAACAGTGTACAATTAGCCTGTGAAGGAAATCCAAAATGCAGGCGGACAAAAACAGAGGGATTGGGAATTCTATGTAGTGGTTCATAGTCATCTCTCAGAGTTCTTTTGCTGGGTGCAGCTGGTTCAGTTCGTTACTGCTCTATTGGAACTGATTTGGTTCATCACATTGTTGAAGAGGGCCACGTCCATCAGAATTGATCATCATACAGTATGAAGTATATAACGATCTCCTGGTCCTGCTCATTTCACTCAGCATCAGTTCATGTAAGTCTCTCCAGGCCTTTCTGAAATCCTCCTGCTGATCATTTCTTACAGAACAATAATATTCAATAACATTCATATACCACAATTTACCCAACCATTCTCCAATTGATGGGCATCCACTCACTTTCCAGTTTCTGGCCACCACAAAGAGGGCCGAGGGGCTCATATCTTGAGCTCTCTCCCTTCCTTTAGCTTTCATATCCACTGAATTTGTCTTTAAAATTTTGGTATTAAGATACCAGAATTGCTAATTAGGGTTCTGATCCTCTGAAAGTTCTCTCTTTGTCTAACTTAAGGGCCCATATACTGGGCATCTGAAGTATTTTGATTCTTCTCTTTGGGAGAACGGCCAAGGGGAAGAGGAAACCAAAGATGCATGATTTTCACCTCTGGAAGTTGCATATTAAAAGCACAGACTATAAATCCTCCTTCCTCCCCCACCCCAAAGCTGGACAGGTGAATTTTCCCAAAATATATTATCCCAAAGCCCTGATAACTACTAATTATTTATTGAAAAATCCATCAATTTCCCTGGTCACAAGGCAATTCTTCTTACTTTTATTGATTTCAGGACTTGGTGCAACCATCACTCATGCAAACCATTCTCACCTGTCTCTGCTTTTCTGTGGAAGCCATTAATTTCTTTCCATGAATCTTACAAGTCTGTTTCATGTCATTTTGGGCACATACCAGAGGCTCCCTCTGTCACAAAGAGGCATTGCCCGCTCTATGATTCAATCAATTGATAAAGTGCCTACTGTGTGTCAGGCGCTGTTCTAGCGAATATGAACAAAAGCATCAAAACACCCTGCCCCCAAGGAGCATATTCTTGGGGAGTGTCCAGATAAGAGATGGACAAAATAAACAAAAAGCCAAATGGGGAGTGGGCTCCGTAACTTTTAGGGCTGTGGGTTAGGAAAGGTCTCATGAAGGATGCAGCATTTTAGCTGAGTCTTGAATATCCTGGGCAAAGGCTTGGAAGGTGGAGATGGATGCTAAGTGTGGGGAACAGCTAGGAGAAAACAAGTAGGTAGGGCAGTGGATAGAAGATCTGCATTTAATTCTGGCCATCTCAGGTTTCAATAATGTGCATTTGCATAATGAAATTTGCACCTTGTATCCCCTGGGCTGCTGAGAAGACCAGAGTGCAACCTGCCCCATGCTCACGTAAAATCTCAGTGTCCCCTCCTCCTCCTGCCCCCTATCCGTAGCTCTCAGGCCAGAAGCAAATTCTATGTCTGTCTGGCTTTGTTGCAGCTTTGACAAGAAGGGGGACGTGCATTACTTGATCAAATGGAAGGACCTCCCCTATGATCAGTGTACCTGGGAGATCGATGACATTGATATACCCTACTATGAGAACCTGAAGCAGGGCTATTGGAACCACAGGTACCTGCCAGGGCTGGGGCTGGGGGCACTGGGACAGGAGGCCTCCCCTGGAGACCTGATTGGATTCTCATCTCTCCCACTTGTCTTTCTGTTTCTCTTCCTCTCCTCTCCTCTCCTCTCCTCTCCTCTCCTCTCCTCTCCTCTCCTCTCCTCTCCTCTCCTCTCCTCTCCTCTCTGTCTCTCTCTGTCTCTGTCTCTGCCTCTTTATCTCTGTCTCTATCTGTCTTCGTCTTTTTCTATCTTTGTCTATTTTCTCTTTCTGTGTCTGTCTTGTCTATTTCTCTTTTTTCTCTGTCTGTCTCTTATCTCTGTTTCTCTGTGTGTCTCTTCTTTTTCTCTCTCTCCTCTCTTTCTCTCTAGTTTTCTTTTCTCTGTCTTTGTTTCTCTCTTTATTTCTGTTACTCTCTGTCTCTTCTCTCTCTCTCTCCTCTCTTCTCTCTGTTTGTCTGTTTCTCTCTCTGTGTTTCTCTTTCTCTGTCTCTCTGTTTCTGTCCCTCTCTATCTCTGTCTCTCTTTGTCTATTTCTCTGTTTTGTCTGTCTGTCTGTCTCTGTCTCTCTATTTCTTTCTCTCCCACCCCTCACCCCTAGTTTTCCTCTCTCTCTCCTGCTTATCTCTCATTTCTGGTCTCTTGTAGGGAGCTAATGTTAGGAGAAGATTCCAGGCCGCCCAAGAGACTGAACAAGAAGGGGAAAAAACTGAAAGATGACAAACTGGAAAAGCCTCCGGAGACTCCCTTGGTGGATGTGAGTGGGGGGCTGAAGGGGAAGGATGGGAAGACCTGGGTTCAAATTCTGTGCCTGATACTGAACACCATGGATAAATCATTTGGTTGGGCTGAGCCTGTTTCCTCTCCTATAAAATATGAATAATAACAAGACATGCTGCAATGAGATAAAGTGTTATCTAAAGGCTGGTTGCCAGAGCTGAACATGGCTCTGAGAGCCCCCTCCCCAGACCAAGTGCCCTATGTGGCATTTAAAGCTCTTCATATTCTGGCTCCTCCCTCAGACCAGGACCCCACAACAAGCTACACCGGTCCCCTATCTATCCCGTCTCTGCATCTTTACATTGGCCCTCCACCATGCTGGGAATGCCCTTCCTTTTTTACTTCTGCATCCTAGAAATCCAGCTTAATCCTCCTGCAGGAGGCCTTTCCTGCTTCCTTCTATCAAGATTATTTTCTATCTGTTTATAAAGGATGTGTCCCTAGTTTTCAACTTAGAATTTAAATTGGAATGTAAGCTCCTTGAGGGAGGGGGTCCTCAGCCTTTAGCGTGGTCCTTCAAATTATCTTCCTGAGACTGATTAGCTCTAAGACCCTGAGAGAGTCACTTCACTTCTCTGTGCCTCAATTTCCCCAGTTCTTTCTTCTGTTGGAGATAGTGACAATAATACACCTCCTTTGAAAGATGTTGTGAGGACCCGGTGAGGTAATGAAGCTTTGCAAGCCTTTAAAAGCTTTTGTTGCTATTTTTAGTTTTGCTGTTACTTGTGGAGAGGTCATAGTTAGCTTCTGAAGCAAATCCTTCCTTAGGATGTCAAAGCATTAATCCCAGCTTGTTTGTCTTGTGGGAACAAACTGTCCTTTTAAAAATATATCCAATGGCCACTCCTTTCTAATAGAATAATAGGTCATATTTCTGTGGCACCCACTATGTGCCAAGCATGTTCTAAGTGCTTTATAATTATCATCTCACTTGATCCTCATGACAGCCCTGGGAGGCAGCTGCTTTTATTATCCCCATTTTACAGATGAGGTAATGGAAGCTTTCCACGTACAGAGAGATATTATTAAGCAAAGCAGACAAGCCCATTGGCTCTGACTAGTGTCTCATGATGGATGTCTCATGCTGCACCCATAGTCCACCACCTTTCTGTGGAGAGGACAATGGATTATTTGATTAGAAGGCTTGAGCTTGCTTCCTACATTGATCAGAGTTCTTAGATTCTTCAGTTTCTGGGTTTTTTTCTTTATATTATTATATAAATATATCATATATAAATATATAATATAAATAAATAAGAGCCAGCTAGGTAGCACAGAGAATAGAATGCAGCACCTGGAATCAGGGAGACATCCTCCTTGAGTCCAAATTCAGACTCAAGACATTCACTAGCTGTGTGACAAGTCACTTTACCCTGCCTGCCTCAGTTTCCTCATCTGTAAAATGAGCTGGAAAAGGAAAAGACCAACCACTGCAGTATCTCTGCTAAGAAAACCCCAAATGGGCTCACAGAGAGTCAGACGTGACTCAAAAATGACTTTAGCAAATCTATTTCCATCTTCCTTCTCTGCATTTGCTGTATCTGTCTGTACAGATCTTTCCATTTTGTGATATATTTCTCATTGATCATTCATTATGGTGTATTATCCATTATTTTTATATTTCACTACTGGGTCATCCGTATTTCCCAATCAGTGACTGGTCCCCAGTTCCCTACCAGCTCCTACATCTCTCTTGTTTTTATCTGTGGGGCCTTCCTCTTTGTCTGGAATTTATGACCTAAGAAGTTGGATCATTGGATCAAAGAGGTTGAAAAATTCAAGAGACTTTTAAAAAATCCTTCCAAAGTGTCTTTGAAAGTGGCTGGGGGGCAGCGAGGTGGCGCAGTGGATAGAGCACCAGCCCTGAAATCAGGAGGACCCGAGTTCAAATCTGGTCTCAGACACTTAACACTTCCTAGCTGTGTGACCCCCAGCCTCAGAAAAAGAAAAAAAAAAGAAAAAAAAAGGCTGGGCTAGTTTACAGCTTCACTGGTGTCAGGTCATGTTGCCTCATTGTATTTAATGATCAGCTGCTTGGTCCTAGGGAGGGATGATCATATAAGAGGTGATGGCAAAGCTTTGAGGTTTACAAAGGACTCTACATCCGATATGTCAGGTTGGGATGGATACCAGGCTTTGGCTCATACTGGAAGGAGTGGAAAGACAAACTAGATAGGGCTCCCTACAGCCATAATAATGGGGGGGGGGGCTATGGCTTATAACCAAAGGTTAGTGTGGAAATAAGGATGTGTTTTTTTTCTTATCCAGGTCACTGACCCCCTGAAATCTATCCATGGATTCCTTTTAGGGTCCATAGGTCACAGGTTATTAAGAAATGACAGTTTGGTGGAGTAGATAGGATGTGGGGCTTGGAATTAAGAAGTTCTGGGACAGGAAATTTTTTGGCCTTTTAAAAATTTTTATTTTAATGTCTTCAGCTTTCAGCACAGAGCCGTTCATCAGTAAATGCTTTGTTGATTGATAGACAATGTCTAGACACATGAGCCTTGGTCTCTTCTCCCCAAACAGCCCACCGTCAAGTTCGACAAGCAGCCATGGTACATTGACGCCACAGGAGGCACCCTCCACCCTTATCAGCTGGAGGGACTGAACTGGCTGCGGTTCTCCTGGGCCCAGGGCACAGACACCATCCTGGCCGACGAGATGGGCCTGGGGAAAACGGTCCAGACCATCGTGTACCTGTATTCCCTCTACAAGGAGGTGAGCCCTTCATTTCCTCCGAGGGTTGGTGTGGTGCAAGAGGAACAGCTCTCCCAGGGGTCACCTGTGTGAGATCATGGACAAGAAGGGAGGGGTTGGATTTGGCTTAGAATCCTCCAGGCCCTTTCCTTCTGAGTCTGTGACTTTGGGATGAGATTCATTCTAAGGTCCCTTCATTCTTTGCATTTGGCCCGTGTGCAAATATGGCCCTAGTGCTTGGGGCTTAGTTGCCAGTCTAAATCAGTGATTTTACCGAGGGCTGTTTGGGGAGAAGAGGCTAAGGTGGCAAGCTCACTGGGCCATGTTCTCCCTCTTCAGGGTCACTCTAAGGGGCCGTACTTGGTCAGTGCCCCGCTGTCCACCATCATCAATTGGGAGCGGGAATTTGAGATGTGGGCTCCTGACTTTTATGTGGTCACTTACACTGGGGACAAGGAGAGCCGATCGGTGATCCGGGAGAACGAGTTTTCCTTCGAAGACAATGCCATCCGGAGTGGGAAGAAGGTTTTCCGCATGAAAGTAAGAGCTGCTGGGTTTTGTTTTGGGTTTTCTTGGGCTGGGGAAGTAGGAGGATTGGGTTCATTACTCAAAGGAATCAAACACATTATGTGGAGGAGTTTCTCAAGACCGTATCATTCCCCAGGGGGGTAGCATCTTCTCCACTGGGATTTTCTTCAGAGCTTTTATTTCCCCTTCATTATAATCACCAGTAGATTAGACTCTCTGCTCAGAATCATGCTTTTAGATGCACAAAATAAAACAAATGATATTACACAGGAAACCAAAAGTTAGTGTGAAAATAAAGATGTATTTTTTTTCTTATCCAAGTTCACTGATCCCTGGAAATCTATCCATGGATTCCTTTTGGTGTCCTTAGATCGCAGCTTATTTTAGAAATTGTTATTAAGAAGTAAGTTTGGTGGAATAGATAGAATGTGAGGTTTGGAATTTAGGATTAAATCATACAGGGGTGGCAATCTGCATACGTGAGAGGAAATTCCAAAAGTCAGGGCCAAAAGAATAAAAAGAAATCAAATCAAAGAACTTATATTAAATGTTAAATAATTTTATTGATATTATTTAACATCCATTGATTCTTCTCTTACAATAGAAGGAAAACCAACAGAAAACCATGTGTATGAAGCATTCCTCACCCATAGTCCCCATCTCTCCATTGAGAGCAAGTAGGGAAGTTTGTGCTCGCTCATATTTTTTCCAGTGCTCCCATTGATGAACATCATTATCCAGACTTCATAAGCAGCCTTTTAGTGGCCTTTAAGTTCATATTTTATTTGCAATTTTATTTGCAAAACTCTTTACTTCATCTTACCCTTGAACAACAACCCTAGGAGGTAGATGCTACTCTTGTACCCATTTTATAGCAAAACCTAGACAATCAGAGCTTCAGTGACTTGCCCAACATCAACATGGACAGGAAGTTTCAGCATCTGGATTTGAAGCCATATCTTCCTGACATGACTCTGGGTCCAGTAATTTATCTACCGTACCACCTACCTGCCTTTTTAGGATACATCAATTTTTTTACCTTTTATTTTGCTTTTTTAGGGTTAATAGCATGGTCCAAATAGCATTTTCTTTTTCCAGTTATGTATAAATAAGACAAATTTAAACATTAATTTTTTAATTTGGAGGTTTCAACATCTTTCCCTCCTCCCCCAAAATGGTAAACAGTTTGATATAGGTTAAAAATGTGCAATCATGTAAAACACATTTCCACCAAGGTTCTATCTTAGATATGGTAACTAAAGGACAGGTTAGGAATTCCTCCAAACTATTTTAGCTTCTTATAACTCATGGATCTGTTCTCTGTAATTTCATCTAAATGATGTTTAGTAAGCTGTTTATATTTTAATAACCTCAACTCACTGTACGAATGATATGGAGCCATGCTGATCATTTCTATCTTTCTATTTCCATGGTCTTCTTCCTTTGCATTTTTTTCCCACATGGGAAAAAGGTTAAAAAATGGAATGGGCTGCCAAAAACATCATAAAAAGGAAAAAAGCCAGAACCTATCTTAGCAAAAATATTCATAACTGCTCCATGAATAAATGGAAATGGAACAACAAATTGGAAGGCACCCTATTCCCACAACTAGAGAATGACTGATGATATTGTGTTCTATCAATGCAATGGAGAAAAAATGATAAATGTGAAAACACTGAATATAAAAACTGTCTCTATAGGTAAACTGCTAAAGATGCTAGTGGGTAGGTGACTAGAATGCTTGTTAACTTTTTTTGGGGGGATTCTGCCTTATAAAAAAAGACTAGTTAGCTAGGATAACTGTCCTTTTTGGTTTTTAAGTCTTTTATAAGAAATAAAAATATTTTAGTGATATGGAGAAAGTTTTCCATTCTGAATGTATCTCTTTCAAGAAGAGAATTTCTTGAGGGCTGTCAGTGAATAAAGTATTTATTTTATTTTGTTAATTTTTAAAGCTTTTTATTTTTAAAACATATGCACGGATAATTTGACAACAGTGACCCTTGCATAGCCTTGTGTTTCGGATTCCGCCAGATGGCAAGCAATCCAATATAAGTTAAACACATTAAAATATAAAGCCTTTATTTTTAAGTGCTTACTCTATGCAGAGACACTCAGAGAAAAGGAGCAATCTCTTTTCTTTAATGTTAATTCTAAATGGTTGAACCATTTGGTGACCAGAACCTTCTGGGTCTTCGTCAGCTGTGTCTGTAGGCTGCAACAAGTGCAGAACAGTCTGGCTTGATGGCTGTGGGTGGCAGTGTGGAAGCACTGTTGTTCCCAAGGCTCTGGGGGCTTAGGCTTTTCTCATTAGGGACTGAGGGGAGAGGGTGGTTTGATCTGTGGGTGACAGCCCTTCAGGAGCTGCCAATGATGGTAGGATGGCTTGAATCGAAGCAGGGCTGATTGTTTGGGGGTGCTGCGCTGCTGCTCAGCCAGCGAGGAAGTGGATTTCTTTCCTCACCACTGGCTGCAGGGGCTGAAGTGGGAAAACAATCTATCTCAGCCTTTGCTTCCAAACTCTTCCCTTCCTTCCATGTAGAAAGAGGCACAGATCAAGTTCCACGTGTTGCTCACGTCCTACGAACTCATCACTATTGACCAGGCCATCCTGGGGTCCATTGAGTGGGCCTGTCTGGTGGTGGATGAGGCTCACAGGCTGAAAAACAACCAGTCCAAGGTGAGCTGCCTTATCCAGGGAGGTGAGGGGGGAAGAAGCCAGCCACAAGCTGCTCTCGTTCACCAACTCATTGTGGGCCCAGACAGGACACGGGAACACTGACCGCTCCTTGGATAGGTGGGCACGTAAGCGGAGGGCCCAGGACCAGAACAGTCTTTCTTCTCCTAGTTCTTTAGGGTATTGAATAGCTACAAGATCGACTACAAGCTGCTGCTTACGGGGACACCCCTACAGAACAACCTGGAGGAGCTATTCCATCTTCTAAACTTCTTGACTCCAGAGCGGTTCAAGTGAGTTACCCTTTTTGTCCAGAAACCCTGAACTGCAAGGGACCTCAAAGGACAACTAACTCAATTCTGACCTAAGCCAGGGAATTTTGTCCACAGTTTCCCTTCCCCTGCAAATTAGGCATCCCATCTCTGCTCCAGTATTTTCCATTTGTAGGACCCTTCAAGATTTGCTTTATGGGGCAGCCAGGTGGCGCAATGGATAGAGCACCAGCCTTGAATTCAGGAGGACCCGAGTTCAAATCTGGTCTCAGACACTTAACACTTCCTAGCTGTGTGACCCTGGGCAAGTCACTGAACCCCAGCCTAAAAAAAATTGCTTTATACATATGTACCAATTTATATGTAAATATATTTGTCATGTAGAATGTATATCTATATGTGCTTTACAAATCATCTCATTTGAGTCTTCACGATAATTCTGTAAAGCGGTTATTAAAGGTATGAAGGGCTCTAAGTGCCAAAACCTGGAGGTTTTAGGAAGCCACCAGAGTTTGAGTATGAGTATATTCATCTTTGCTTTGAATAGAGAATATTTTGGAATGGAGAGAGACTTGAGGCAGTCTGAGACCACCGGCAGGCTCCATGGTCCAGGGGTGAGGTGGTGAGACAGACAGAGGAGAGAGACAATGAAATCAATAGGTCCCCGAAGCAGATTAAGGGTGAGAGGTCTAACAGAGGGGACCACCACCGGATGAAACCAGGTCGTAGTCATGACAGTGATTGAGGGTGGTGAGAGCTCAGTCTGACAATGGGATGGGGATGGTGGTGAGGATTATGGGGATGCTCCTGTAACAGTGATGGAGATGGTGCTGCTTGCTGATGTCTTAGAGAGCAGAGAATTCAACCTGCTTTACACATGAGGAAACTGAGGTCCAGGAAATTAAACTAATTGTCCAGGGTTACCCAGTAAGTGTCTGAGGAGAGTTACTACCCCAGGTTTTCTTCCTTTCCCTTTAGCGATGTAGTGATGATCAGCTTGGTTTAATGGGATAAGCCAACTTGACTTGGATTCAAGAGAGAGATGTGTGTTTGAATCTTGCCTGTGCCTTTGGGCTCATCATTCGACCTGCTGGGATCCCAGTTTTCCTCATCCCTATTAAACTGGGAGATAGCATTATTTATTGCATCTACCTGATGGCACCCTGTTAACCCCAAAGCGCACTATGAATGTTACTTTATCAGAATGAGCGTTTGATTCCCTGTGTAGATTGTAGCCTGGATGTGATTTCAGGGATCGCCAGCAGTTTTTGTGGCCAGTCTGGTGATGAGCAGACCTCTGAATCTGATTTTTGGACTTTAGGCACATTGTGGTACATATACTTAGGACCTGCCAGGGCTTAGACTGTGGAGACATGGGAGCAGAGGATTTTAAACAATAGATTTAAGCTGACTCGGTTTCCTTTTGGCTGGCCACTCTTCACATCCTGGATTCTGTAGTGGTTTTTTTTTTTCCAAGACCCAGCTTGAATCCCATAAGCACATTGTGGTATCCAGCTCATAAGGCCTGCCAGGGCTTGGACTATGGAGACACGGGCTTCCATGTTATGGAGAGAGAACAGAGGATTTTAAATGATAGATTTAAGCTGACTCGGTTTCCTTTTGGCTGACCCCTCTTCATATCCTGAAATCTCTAGTTTTTTTCTTAAGACACAGCTTAAACTTTACCTTTTACAGGAAGCCTTTCAGAGTCCCCATCTCTGCTAGTACCTTCCCATCTACACAGTAGATATCTTTTTGTTTCCCTCATTTGGTGATAATCTCCTTGAATCTCTTAACCTTAGCACAGAACCTGGCACATAGTAAGCTGTTAATAATCATGGTTGTGAGTAAGTCTCCGCTTCTCTCGGCAGCAATCTGGAGGGCTTCCTGGAGGAGTTTGCTGACATCTCCAAGGAAGATCAAATCAAGAAACTGCATGACCTGCTGGGGCCCCACATGCTGCGGCGGCTGAAGGCTGATGTGTTTAAGAACATGCCAGCCAAGACGGAGCTGATCGTGAGGGTGGAGCTGAGTCAGATGCAGAAGTGAGTTTTCTCTCTGTGGCTTCTAGCCCTTCCTGCTGTCCCCTCCTTAAGCAGTGGTACCATGGAGCTCCTCCAGAGCAGGGACTGGCTCTGGCCTTTGGATCTCCAGCACTTAATGTACAGTGGTGCTTTACCCTAAGTACCTACTGTGTGCCAGTGTAATTATGAATGTCAGTGCTAGGTCTGCAGCTGGAGGACCCATATATCCAAATCTCCCTGACCTCAGTTTGTAAAATGAGAGAATGGGTTTGGATGATCCCTGAGATTCTGTTTATAATTTCCTCTTCCCTGTGTGTTCATTTCTCATCTCCACACTTCCCTTTCTGGTCTTAATGAACTGACTTCAGGATCCTGTCCTTTAGGGGCAGAGGGTAGGGCCTGGGGTCAGGAAGCTCTGAATTCAAATCTGGCCTCAGCCATTTACTAGCTGTGTAATACTAGGAAACTCAGTTTCTTTAACTGTGAAATGAGGATAATTAATAGCATCTACCTTCTAGGATGTGAGGATCAAATGAGAAAATAATTCTAAATTTGTTTATTTTATTCTCCTTACTGCTACTGGTACTGTCTAGCGGGATTTTCTGTGGTGGGGAGGTAGGAGGACTTTCCTCAACCACATATCTTATATATATAGCCTTTCATCTGATTTTAGGATTTAGGATTTTAGGATTACTTGGAGATTTACTAATGACTAATCCAAAGTCATACAGTGGATAAATGGTATTTGAACTCATCGTTCCACATTGTAGTTCAGTAGACAGTGCCCAGATTAAGAACCTGCATTATCTTTCTCTCCCCACCTGCTTCTCCTGCTCTATAGTTCTGCTCTACAGTCTAGGTGGATAGAACACCAGTTTTGTAGGCAGGAGACCTCAGGTCAAATACAGCCTCAAGTATTTTCTAGCTGTGTGATCCTGGGCAAGTCACTTAATCCTGATCTGCTCCTCCCTCTCCCCCTCCCCAGAAAAAAAATTGTAGAGCAGTTCTGTTGGGGAATAAAGTACTCTAAGAACCAGTCACTCAAGGTGGCACTAGCATCAATCCAGGCCATCCCCAAGGGAATGAAGCCCATTCTTTTCTGGTTCCCCAGAAGAAGGGTAAGCCATGGTAGGGATTACTGGACCTACTAGGATCAAATCGTATTATCTCTTACATTGTGAATTTTATAGCCATAGGAAAGTCTCTTAAGCTTTCTGAACTTTAGTTTGCTCATCCATAAAATGGAGGTTTTACTTGGTGACAAATTAGTGTGGATTAGTGGCATTTAGATTTGTGACAGGGGCTGTTATGCATAGTGGGGATTTAACTAATGTTCATTGGATTGGAAAAAGTTGCAGACACAAATCATAAGAGATATCTCTTGTCCTCCAGTATTGTCCTCCAGTGCATAAAGAATGCCTTAGGACACAGTGTAAAACAATTGGTTGTGTATTATGTCTCCTGTTACAGGAAATATTACAAGTTCATTCTAACCAGAAATTTTGAAGCCTTGAATTCCAAAGGTGGTGGGAATCAGGTATCACTACTTAATATCATGATGGACCTGAAGAAATGCTGCAACCATCCCTATCTTTTCCCTGTGGCTGCTGTGGTAGGTTCAGTTAATCAGAATCCTGAGTTATTTATCTGCCAAACTCTATAAGGGACCATTTGATATGTTTGCTTGGTGTACTGTTGGGAGTTACTGATGACCTTTTCTCCAAGTCCCACTGCCTCCAAAGAATCTTGCATCTATCTCCCTCCCAACCAAAATCCCATCTTTTCCAGGAAGCCTTTCCTGATTCCCTTAATTTGAGTGCCTTCCTTCCACAGATTATCTCTACAGTATGGAAATTAGTCTAGGATTTTCTTTTTCTGTTTTAGCTCTTACTGGTTTGGGCATCAATATAATATTTATGTCATAAAAGAAGTTTGTTGGACTGCACCAAATAGTTTATATAGTATTAGAATTAAAAAAATTTTTTTTGATAGAATTCATTTGCAAATCAATCTGGCCCTGAAGATTTTTAATAAGAGAATTCATTGATGTTATATTCAATTTGGTCATTTATGTTTTCATAGATATTCAAATTGTCAGATTTATTGGCATATAATTGACCAAAATATTTCCTAATTGTTGCTTTAATTTCTTTTTTTGTTGTTGTCACACTTTTCACTTTTGGATAATTCATCTTGCAAACAGATTGTTTGCATAGTGTCTCTCCCATTAGACTGTAAGCTCCTTGAGGGCTTGTTAGCCCAATTGGTGCTTAATAAATGCTTATTGGCTCTCTATACAACTCCCAATAATGCACAGGGTAATTGTGGGGCATAATTCCCAAGTCATGACACGTGGCATGAGAATATTAACCAGCTGATGATCCGCATAGTGCAATTGTTTATTTTGCTAATTGGCTTGAAGGAGACACCAGGGTGCAAAACCCATCTCTCAGCTGTAAAATTGAAGAGGATGAATCAGATGATCTCATAGTTTTGTAGGTATATTCCTTTGCTCATCTCATTTCTAAAATGGAGCTAAGAAAACCAATAGTAGCTTTCTCATACAATGTCTTGGGTTTAATGAAATAATGTTAAGCATTCTATAAACTTTAAAAATTCTTTACAAATGCCAACTGAACATGGGGGAATTTTTTCTTGCTCTCAGGTTTCCTTTAATTTAATTTCAAATTCAATTCCTCCCTCACTTCTAGATTACCAGTATCCTTTTCTGTCTGTAAAGAAGGCACTATTCTAGTATAAAGTCCTCCTGAACCTTCTCTTCATCCTCTACACTGCTGCCACAGACTTCCTCAGTAAACTCCTTATTACCTCTAGGAAACACAAATCCTTCTGTTTGGGGTTGAAAGGTCCCTCACAACGACCAGAGAGCTATCCCACAGTGGAAGAGGGCGGCTTCTTGCTCTGCAGAGGCTGCATGGCCACATATTATTAAATGCTGCCGATGTCCCTTCTAGCCCAGGCAAACTGAGCCTCTCGGGGTTCCCATCTTTGTCTTCATGCCCTTGCAAAGGGGCTTTCGCTCCTCATCTCCATCTCTTAGAAAATCTATTTTGTAAAAGTTCAAATGTTTACATTTCTTTTTGGGAAGATATATGTAACTCCTCCTGGAGCTTCTTCTCATTTGCCCTGACAGAGCACCTCCCTTGACCCCATCACCTTGTTTTGGGCTTCCAAGTCCCACCCTTAACCCAAATTGGGCAGATCTTTTAACTCCAGCATTCTCCTAGCACTATAAGCTCTGTAAGACACTGAATTGGTAGAGAAGATGAGAAACCTGCCTGATAGAGGGAGTTCCGTCCCCTGTGAATTCCCTGTGCCACAGAAATCATAGGTCTGGTCCCCAGTCCCTTCCCATATACCTTCATATATACTTGTTTCCCTTAGAATGTAAGCTCCATGAGGGTAGGTTCATTTTTGTCTCTGTATCCCCAGCTCCCAATAATGTACCTTCAAAACATTAATTGGTGCTTAACTAATGCTTGTTAATTGATTGTTAAACAGGAGGCACCCGTCTTACCCAATGGCTCCTATGATGGCAGCTCCTTGGTCAAGTCTTCTGGGAAGCTCATGCTCCTACAGAAGATGCTGAAAAAGTTACGTGATGAAGGGCACCGGGTTCTGATCTTCTCCCAGGTGAGTGTTTCTTCCTTTTGCAGTTTGGTTCTTTGAGTTTAGAAGGATCCAAGCAGATAGAAAGAGAGACAGAGAGACATGTAAAGGGCAGGAACTCTATGATTGTTTTAATCCTACAACAAGGTGTTAACTCAGTGGAATTGATAAGAATGTTTATATAGTTTACATGTCCTTAGTATTTAATATAGTTCTACATGTTGACACCTATTCTACAAGATTGGCACCTATGCTGATGTACTTATAATAGAGTATATAAGAGCCAATAAGGACTGGGAGAGAGACATTCCATCCCCCACCACCTGGGTAGCTGGCCTGTCCTCCTTCATTCTCCACTGAGACCAAGGCCTGTCTGAAGGGCCTCCAGAAAGCTAGCCAGATCCCAAGTGAAGGAGACAATAAAGAATTTGGGCTTTATCCCTGGCCATTCTCATGGTGATTACGCTGCTGAAACAAAGGCTGGTCCCAAGACCTCTAGAAAACCAACCAGAATATTACAGAGACAGAGAGAGACAAGAGACAGAGAGAGAGATGGAGAAAGACAGAGAGAAACAGAGAGAGACAGAGACAGAGAGAGAAAGAGAGACAGAGACAGAGAAAGACAGACAGACAGACAGACAGACAGAGAGAGAGAGGGAGAGTGAGTTTTTTGGTATGCATTCTTGCTTAGCAGTCAGTTAAAAAGATGCCTTACAAAGAGCTGAGATACTTTCCTCTTTATCTGGGTGATACATTGACCTGTCTTCCCCATGATAAATATAATTTTACACATATATACTCAATACTTTCCTAGGGGATATTGAATACATACATATTTCTCCCTTGTATTGCAAGTATATGTTTATAGACACAGACATTGCACATCCATATACTCTGTTATCTTTCTGGACCTCAGTTTCCTGCTCTGTAAAGTTAGGGAGCTAGACTTGACTTCTAAATCTTCAATCCTGTGTTCAATGCTTAGTGAGAAAATGGGAGCAGGGGAAGGAGATGAGAGCCTCTTCAAATGGTTGAAGGGCTCCTGAATGGAAGAGGGGCTTGCTTTTCTTAGCCCCAAGGGGAATGGTGAATATTTTCCAGGGGGACAGTTTCCCAAAGTTTCCCAATGACATGGGCTGCTTGGAGGGCATTCCTCACCAGCCTGTCCCCCAGGTCTTCAGCAGTGCTTGGATGGCAGCTTATAGAAGGTTTTGTAGGGGGATGTTGCTCAGGACAGGTCAGCCTCTGTGATCCTGAGGCTTCTCCCAGATCTGAGAAATGGATGGTTTTTGACCCTCTAGGGTCATACAGGAGACCCCTTTCAGTCTGCCATCCTGATAAATCCAACCTCTGATGCTGAGCCCTCTTACTACTTTATGGGTCCATGACTGGACTCTCCCTGTTGCAGCATGTGGTTGGTCCATTCCCAAGCCCCAAGTGACATTTTTTTACACCTAAAAGAGTTTTCTTTTTTTTCTAGCTGGTGTCCCAATGGATAGAGATCTGGGAATCAGGAAAACCTGAGTCAAATCCAGTCTTAGACACTTAGTAGCTGTGTGACCCTGGGCCAGCTCACTTAATCTCTGCTTGCCTTGGTTTCCTTAACTGTAAAACAGGGATTGCCTAGGTCTACAAGAAGCCTTTCTAGATGCCCGTAATTCTAGTGTTTTCCATCTGTCAGTCCCCCCCCCAATTTACCTGTATTTGGGTCCTGTTTGTACATATTTCTTTGCTGTCTACCTCACTGGGATGTGAGCTCCTTGAGGACATAACTTTATATCCCTAGGGTTTAGTACAGTGCCTGGCACACACATAGTGGCCACTTCATAAATGCCGTTGACCTGACCACAAAGCCGGCGGCTTGGCTTTTCTGGTAAAACTGGCCAGGCTAGTCACTGGGTTGCTTTTCCTCCTGTGGTCACCGTTGGGCCCTGGCTTCTCCCTCCAGATGACCAAAATGTTGGATCTACTGGAGGACTTCCTGGAATATGAAGGCTACAAGTACGAGCGGATTGATGGTGGGATCACAGGAGGTCTTCGGCAAGAAGCCATCGACAGATTCAACGGTACTCCTTGGTTTCTTTCTGTCCAGAACCCAAGACTGAGCAATGCTACTCTGACTTTCCCCTTTCCTTCCCCAAAGAGAGGTTTTATGGATGTCCTTGGCAGTGGTGGTATAGACATGGAATGTTGGGATTATATTCAATGCTTCCTTTGCTGAAAGGGATGGAGCTTTCTGTCCGTCTGCCGGAGGCACAGAGCAGGAATTTTATGATGGATTCTAGTGGGTATCTCTGTGTATGTGTTAGGTATATGAGCACGTGTGTATTTTAGAATGAGTTCCAAAGATGGCAAAATAACTAATATAAAATCTGAAGAGGAAATAGAGAGGTGGTTTTCTCCTTAGCTGGACTTTGGGAAGTGTTAACCATACACTAGAGAGACTAATAATTATGGGTTTAGAGGAGGGCTAATTTTAGTGAACATAATGTTTCAGATGCCTTTTCATTTGTTCTTAATAGATTTAACATTTGCCAGTCCCATCCTTGTTATTGTAGCTAGGAAATCAGGGCAGCTGAGCTGTGGTGGTGAGTAAGGCGGCCGAAGCTTTCTAGGCAATGTTGGGTCCTGGCCTTTCTCCTCCTGGGTGGTACTAACCTGCAAAAGTCAACAAAAGGGCGTGAAGAATGAGGCCTGCTGGCCTAGCCTTTAAAGGCTATCTTAGAGGAAGAAAAAAGAGGTCCCTTGGTGGCTGGGGGGTGTTTCTGGGTGGGTTTCCAGTGAGCCAGGATCCGTGTTCCCTTGTGTTGTGTGTGCTCTGGGTTGGGTTTGAAGGTGGAGCTCTTAGATGATGAACTCTGTCATGAGGTGAATGATCCTGGATGTCATCAATGGGTATGACTTCTGGCAGTCAGAGGTTGTAGGGCCCTGACAATATCTAAGAGTATATTAAGGTGAGCTGACAGATAGCTTAATTTGCAAGCTCTATTTTTGCCTACGAAAACATAAACAGAAGGAACAACTTAGAGTGGAAGGTCTTTAAAAGAATGAGAGGAAGCTCTCTAGCACATTTGGGGATGGTTCTGCCATGGAGAATGGATCCAGAAGGAGCTTAGGAGGAGAAGATGTGGATGTGTTTGCAATCTGAACCCAAAAAATTGTGATCATGAGGCCACACACCCAAGGAAAGATCAAAGAGTTTAATAATCTGTACTGGGCTGATGACTATAATTATTTAAGAATGCATTAATTAGGATCCTGTGTTTATGATTTGATAATCTATGAAAGTCCTTAGAAGATGTGGATGTTGCAATCTGAACCCAAAAAACTGATTGTGAGATCACAGAACCAAGGAAAGATCAAAGAGATTAATAATCTATATTGGGCTGATGACTATAATTATTAACAAATGCATTAATTAGGGTCCTGTGTTTATTCTTTGATAATCTATGAAGGTTCTTAGAATCTATGAATATTGTATGCCTGAGGACTGTTATGTGAAAATACTGCTTTGGTTGATTTGGCCTGGGAAGGTTCTCTCATTTCTTTTCACCCTCTCCCTTTCTTCCCTCATTTTCTAGCTAAATTCTCAATTGTTCTCTTCCTGGCAGGTTCTAGTGGACTGTGAAAAATTAATGAGGAAAATAGATCAAAGAAATAAGCCCATCACAGTTGATAATACAGAAGGGTTACCTTGACCCTAGGGAAGGAACTGGCTAAGAGTTGTTGGCCGACTTTCTGCCCCTGCCCCTGAGTCCCTGCCAGGTTGCTATCTTCCCTTGGAAAGTCTGCTTCCTCTTACCTCTTGATATGGACCTTTGCCCTCCCCAGCTCCTGGAGCCCAGCAGTTCTGTTTCCTGCTCTCCACCCGGGCTGGGGGTTTGGGGATCAACCTGGCCACCGCTGACACTGTGATCATCTACGACTCGGACTGGAATCCCCACAACGACATACAGGTCTGTCGATGTGCATCTTTCCGGCTTTGCTCTGGACTGGCCACTCTGGGTAGTGTTCATGTGTAAGGAGCTCACAGCCCTGGTAGGGGTCCCAAGATGCTTTGTCCTCCCTTAGAGAGAAAAATGCCAACCCAGCCTTGAAAAGCCTTCCCCCCCAACCACAGAGAGTTCCTTGCCATGGCTTCTAATGCTTCCTTTTGCCCACCTCTCTCTTCGCTCCTCCCTCTGGCCTCCTCACCCCAAGATTCACAGTCAGATAAAAAAGTTGGCAGGATCCTCCCTTTCTGGGTGGGTCCTTGCCCAAATGGCCAGGGCTGGACTTGTGGGTGGGATCCCAGCATCATGGCAGCTTCAGCTGTGAAGTCACAGACAGAGGGGGCTACTGGTTTTGGAGAGAGAGGGTCAGCTGTCCAGACACTTACGGAAAGACTTCTGGGCAGGGCCCTGGGCTCCAGGCTGGAGACTCAGACCATGGATTTGGTTCCCTTTTAGTTCCAAATTAAGCAGTCACCCGAGCAAGTCACTTAGCGGTTTTGTGCCCCCGTTTCTTCATCTGCAAAGGGGGTTGAACTTTATGGCCATGTAGGTCCCTTCTAGTTCTCAAATCTGTGATCCTTGCGTAATCTGTTCTTTTCTGTCTCATTCTAATTCATGTCAAAAGCATTTATTAAGCATCTACTGTGTGCAGATAGCAAGACAAAAATGGAGATAGTTCCTGCCTTCAGAGAGCTGATGGGGATGGGAGTGGGGGTGGGGAGTACAAGGCAAAATCTCTCAGAAACTTGGGAGACCAGTGAGAACCCTGGACTGGTAATTTTTTTTTAAAAGTTCTCAATGGGGAAAGGCAACTATAGTCTAGGAGAATCAACATTAGAATTCAGAGGAAGAGAACCTATTACTGAGGGATACAGATAAAACCAAAAACCAAAATGAAAATAATAGCCTCTGTTCTTTCTGCAACAATGACTGCCTGAATTCCAGGTGTGTCTGATGTAAACTGAGGTAAACTCTCAAGGCAAACATTTCCCTAAGTGATTATAGTACAAACGCTTAGGCCCAGTCTATATAATCACAGATGGTCAGAGGTGGGACCTGGTAGGTCCCTCACTGTAGCCCTTCCCCCTGTGCCTTTCCCTTCTTCCTTGTCTCTTTTCCTCCCCCCCCAACTTTGCAGAGTAGGGACGCCAAGTCCAGTTCAGGGACCCCTCCAAGGTCAGGTCACTAATTTAATGGCCCCCCACCCAATTTTGACTGTCTCCCTGTCCGCTGGCAGTAGGTGATGAGGAGTCTGGCCACAGAGTCATTAGTACGGGGAAAGACAAGCAGAAAAGTAGGTTGGGAGTTGGCAGAGGGATCAGGGTGGAGGCAGAGGAGGGAGACTGCCAGGCTCTTGAGGTATGGAAGGAGGGTGCCCTAAGAGGTGAGCCGCCAAATGTTCCCAGGGATGAGGTTAAGGAGCAGGTACATGGCGGAGGGAGTGGGGAAGATGAGTGGAAACACATCTACTCAGCCCCTATCCCCTATACTCAGAAACCCATTGTCTTTCCCCTCCCCCACTACTCACCCCCTCCCTTGTCAAGCTCAGAGTCATAAACAAAGGAGCCCCCCAACTTGGAGAATTCACAGTCAGGACTGGGCCCTGCCATGCCGCTCACATCATACCTGGGCCAGGTGGCCTGGCTGAACCTCAGTTTCCTGTGATTTTTTGGTGTCTGTAAAGCTCCTGGGGGCCAGTCAGCAAGCACTTATTAAGCACTTTTTGTTTAGCGTCTGAGACAGGATTCAGGCCCACATCCAGCACTCCATGCACTACTCCACACAGCCATGGTGCAGAGGCAGTGAGGGGTGCTGGGGTGCACAGAGCTGTGGGCTTGGAGTTTCAGCTACCCTTCCTAGCTATGGGACCCTGAGCAAGCCACTTCACCCTGCTTGCCTTGGTTTCCTCATGTATAAAATGGGGATAATCACAGCATCTCCCTTACAAGGTCATTTGAGGATCAAATGTGATGATATTAGGAAAGTGTGTAGTATGTTGCTTGGCACACAGTAGTTGCTATATAAATGCTTATTCCCACACACCCATACTGTTTATCTCAGCATTACAGGCCCACATCATTATACCCCTGGAGGTTTTTATTTTGAGATGGTTTATTGATCTCCTTTCTGAAATCACCGTCCTTCCCCAGTGGCTCTTCCCCAAACCATGCCTTCCTTGTAACCAGTGCATATAGTCAAGTAGAACAGATTCCCAGGTTGTATTTGCCTGAAAAGTTCATGCCCCACTTGGCACCTGTGGCCCACCACCTTTCGGGGCAGGGTCAGGAGCTGGGCCTGCGGCACTCCCTGCACCACTTGCCATACTACTCCCTGCACCACTCCCTGTGCCACTCCCTGTGCCACTCCCTGCGCCACTCCATGCGCTTTCCTGCCTGCTGGCTGTGCTTGTGGTCTGGATGGCCATGTGAATCATGAACGAATGCCCCCCGCAGGCCTTCAGCAGAGCCCACCGCATCGGGCAGAACAAGAAAGTCATGATCTACCGCTTTGTCACACGGGCCTCCGTGGAGGAGCGGATCACCCAGGTGGCCAAACGCAAGATGATGCTTACGCACCTGGTGGTGCGGCCAGGCCTGGGCTCCAAGTCTGGATCCATGACCAAGCAGGAGCTGGACGACATCCTGAAGTTTGGGACTGAGGAGCTCTTTAAAGATGACGTGGAAGGTAAGAGCTTGTGTTGTGCTAGCTGCCGGCCTGAGCTCCTGGGCTGTCTGTGCGATCTGGTTCCTTGGGCTGAAGGGACTGGGACGAATCTGTCTCCAGAACCCTGTCACATCCCTCCATGTATCTCAAAATTAAAAAAAATTATTTCATTAAATATTTCCCAATCATTAAAAAATAACAATCATTTACAAAAGTTCAATGGGCCCTTTTATATATTTACATGGTGCCACTTTTGTATGATGTCTTAAAACTTATTTCAATAATTTCTGATTATATCAAGCTGTTTTATGCTCATGATATTGCTTTATATAACTAGTCACTTTTTCTTTCTCTTTGAAATATTTTTTATTATTATTCATTTTTAATTAAAAAAATTACTCTTCCCCAAGGTTACCAATGCCCAATGGAACCTTCTCTTGTAACAAAGAAGCATGGTCAAGTGAAATAAATCAACACAGTGGCCATGTCTGAAAATTGTATGCCTCATTCTGCACCTGTAGCCCCCCACCTCTCTGCTGAGAGACAGGAGGTACTCTTTATCATTTGTAAAGTGAGAAGTCAGGACAAGATGGGCTTTAAGCTCCCTTTCAGCTCTAATCCTATTATCCTTTCATTATCAGTCTTTTGGAGTCCTGGTGGGTCACTATATTGATCAGAGTGCTAATATTGTTCAGTGTTGTTTTCCGTTATATTATCGTGGTCATCTTGTTCTTCTGGCTTTGCTTGCTTTGCTCTGCATTGATTCATCCAAATCTTCTCAAGTTTCTTTGATTTTCTCATACACATATTATTTCTGGTGATGTAGTAATATTCCATTACATTTATCACAATTTGTAGGAATCTGCTTTCCTTTAGGCCTTTGCCATTAAAGGTTGATATAAATATTTTTGTATCTTTGAAAACTTTTCTTCTGACTTTCTTGGGGAAAATTCTTTGTAGCAATACCAGAGAGTCAAAGGGTATGTATGATTTAATGACTTTTATTTAAAATACAAGTTTAAATTGTTGTCCAGAACTGTTGGGGCAGCATGGTACTTAGGTCCACCAACAATGCATTTGTGTGTCATGGCTCCATTGAAGAGCCTCATATTACAGCATGTCTTCTGAGAGGAAATGCCCTCTGATCCCTGTATCTCTGCTTACCTTTTGTTCTGCCAGATCTAACAATTGGCAGATATCTATATTGAATATTTTCTTTTTTTTAAACTCTATTTTATTTTCAGGTTTACATTTGCTCTTTCCCACCCACTCTCACCCCCATTAAGAAAGTAAGAAAAACAAAATGCCTGTTACAAACATGTCTAGTCAAGCAAAAAAGTCCTCACACTGTTCCATATCCAAAGAAACATGTCTTGGTCTGTACTCTTGTCAGGAGGTAGACGACATCCTTCATTGTGAGCCCTCTGGAATCATGGTTGGTCATCCTGTTGATCAGAGGTCCTGAGTCTTTCAAAGCTGTTTGTCTTTATAATATTGTTTTATTGTATAAATTGTTTTTTTGAGTCTAATGAGTTCTCACTGGCAACTCAGCCTTCCAGTCACCAGGGCCAGGAAAAAAGAATCCTTCATTCTCCAGATCTTTAGTGATGCTCATAATACAATTTAAGACTTTGTCTTATGGCAAGGATGGGAGGTCCCATGTAGTTGAGTTTAGACAAAGCCCTGATCTTCTGGAGTTTGTAGAGGAGGTAACATTTTCCCTAATTCTAATGAGTATACTGGCAATTTTCATGATGAAAAGACTAAAGAAGTGCAAAGATGCTGTTTGCAAAGTAAAACTTCAATAAGTTAAGTGTTGGTAGGTTTGTCTACACTAGTGGTTCACAATTTTTTGTTTCATGAACCCCTTTCAACAACAACAGAAAAATAATTGTGGATAATCAGGGTGATTTAATATGCTACTTATGATATTCTTCCCAAGGTACCATTAAGGCATTCTTAGTGTGAGCCCTTTGGACCATTGTTGTGAACTGCCAGAGTCTGCAGACTGTCACTGGGGATTCCCGGTCTAAACCATCTTGGAAAGCTGCCTTAGGGATTATTGAGTGGCATTGACTCATTTTGTGGAATATGGGCTTGCCCTGGAAGGAGGAGTGTTTGTAAGCAATGGAGAGGTTCCCTAAGACAGGCTGTAGGATTCGTAGGCCGTATAATTCAGAGCTGGAAGGGACTTTATAAGCCATCTGTCCAACCTCATTTTTGACTGCAGGGCCTGATGCACAATAGGTCCCTATTGAATTGAGTGATAGGAAATGAGGCCTTGAGATACTCGGTGACGTGGCCAAGGTAGGCCATCGGACTGGAAGTCAGGGACACAGTTCAAATCCAGCCACTCTGGGGATTTTGGATGGTTTCCTCACCTGTAAAAGGGGATGAGTAGGATCCAGGCCATGCCCTCATGGAGCTTAGAGGGGAGATCAGAGGCCCCTAAAAGGCGCTTCAGCCTTGGCCCGAGAGCTGCCCCGGCTCCCTCGCCCTAAGCCTGCCACAGCACTGTCTGCCCAAGCCGGCCTTGCCCGATGCTTTGTCTCCCATTAGGCATGATGCCTCAGGGTCAGCGGATCAACGTGCCCGAGCCCGTGGCGCCTGCCCCCGATGTCCAGGCCTCCAAAGGTGGTGGCACCTTGGCAGCTGGGGTGAAAAAAAAGCATGGCAGCACCCCACCAGGTAGGTCAAACCTGTCCTGCCCCCAGACTCTGAGCCTTTCTGGACTCTGCTGTGGGCCTGGCCTGGAGCCCAGATGATCCCCGGAGTGGTTGCTGCCCCTTTGGTCCCTCCCCTGGCTCCTTATGGTCATTCCTGTTGGTGCCTCGGAGTGCCAGCCGACATCGGCTCTTTGCCCCCCACCCCACTCCCTCTAGGGCACAGCTCAGATTCAGCCTTCTACAAGCGGCTTTTCCCAGAGGCCTTAGCTACTCTGTGTCCCCTAAGCTGCTCTCTTCCCTGTTAGAATGTGAATTCTTCAAGGGCAGAGACTGTGGGTTCCTCTTCTTATCCACGTGCCCAGCACACCGTAAGTGCTCACTACATGCTGACTGGCTGTGACCCAGCCCGGACTCTGCCAGGAACAAATAGGGGCACGGGCATGGGCCAGTCCAGGCTCCTTCCTTTTGTCCCGGGGCTCGAGTCCCTGTCAATCCTCCAGGACGTTCCCGAGGTCAGGGCAGGGCAGGGCAGGGTAGGGCAGGGTCCTGTAATAAAGAACAGGTGGCCTTTGTGTAGTGCTCCCTAAGCGCCATCTCCCCGAACCTCCCAGTAACCTGAGCTAAGTAGTGCCCTGGGCACTGCTGTCCCCATTTACAGATGAAGAAACGGGGGCTCAGAAAAGTTACCAGGGGGAGCAGATTCGGTGTCAGGAAGATCAGAATAGACCCCTTCACTTGCCTCAGTTTTCTCATCTGTCAAATGAAGGAGTTGTACTGCCAGTCTAAGGGGAAGATCCCCTGATCTCTTTGTGCCTCAAGTTTTCTCATCTGTAAAATGGGAAGGTTGGATCATTGGCTCTTAAGTCCCTTCCAGCTCTCAATCTCTTTTCCTAGATGCTTTCTCTGACAGCTGTTAAGTACTAGAGGTAGTTGTTTTTTTTTTTTTTTGTTTTTGTTTTTGTTTTTGTTTTTGTTTTTGTTTTTGTTTTTGTCAAAGTGTCTCTTGACTCCAAGTCCAGTGTGCTGCCTGCTGGGAGAACGCTGGCTTCTTATCAGAAAAGAGGACAATTTCCATTCCCCTATTCTTAACTAGAATTACCCCTTGTAATAACAGAGTACAGCCAAGGAAAACTAGTGAACACATGGTGCATATCTGGAAAGGTATGCCTTACTAGGTACCTGTAGCCCCCCCCCCACCTCTCTGCCAAGAAGCTGGAGGTGCACTTCACCAAGTGGAGACATCTGTCACCCATACACCCCCATGTTTCTCTTTTCTCATGGCAGCAGCTTAGCGCTTCACACAGTGCCTGGCACTTGTGTTTGTTGGATTCGATCGGATTGGCAGAGGAGGTCAATAAGTGACCCACAGTACGTGGCTCTGAACTAATGGTTGTCATTAACTTTTGGAATTTCCTGAAGCCTCCTGCCCCCTCGCTGGGGTTCCCAAAACCTGGGCCCTTTCTCACCGGGGGCCCCTCTCTTATGTGCCAGGTGACAACAAAGATGTGGAGGACAGCAGTGTGATTCATTATGACGATGCTGCCATCTCCAAGCTGCTGGATCGGAACCAGGATGCCACGGATGACACGGAACTGCAGAACATGAATGAGTATCTGAGCTCCTTCAAGGTGGCCCAATACGTGGTCCGGGAAGAAGACGGAGTGGTAATGAATCCCGCTTTCTCTCCTGGCCCGGCTACGACCTTGGGGGGGACCTCCCCTACAAAAGGAGGGTGGGACCTGCCTGGTCCCTTCATTCCTGAGCCTGGTAGCTCTTGGTACACAGTCCTGGGGGCATCACAGGTAGTAGGCACCCCAGAAATACTCTACAGAGAGAGCATGCCCTCCAGTGTGCTGAGTGGACTGAGGCGGGGGAAGTGAGGGTAACTAACGCCTGGTCTTGATTCAAGTTGGGAGAATCCTGGTTCTAGTCATTTTTTTTTTTGGAGGCAATTGGGGTTAAGTGACTTGCCCAGGGTCACACAGCTAGGAAGTGTTAAGTGTCTGAGGTCAGATTTGAACTCGGGTTGTCTTGACTTCAGGGCTGGTGTGCTATCCACTGCTCCACCTAGCTGCCCCTTTGGTTCTCATCTTGACTGACTGAATGAACATGGGCAAATCTGTTCATTTTTCTAAGCCTTAGTTTTCTCATCTGGAAAATGGGGACAATAGTGCTTATACTACCTACTTATGGGGGAAAACACAATGTATGAATCGCTATATGAACAAAATATAAAAATGTTACAAAACATGATTTGTTATTATAATTATCTAATTGGAAAGGTTAACAGTCTCCTAAAAAAAGCTCTTCAGAATACAAGCAGTCTGTGAGGCAGTGAACTTTGTTGGCCTGGGAACTGCCCCAGGATCCAAGGGCCTGATTCTGCCATTTACACCACTTGGGTGTCTCACCGACTGCCTCTCTGGACCTTAGTTTCTTTATCTGTAAAATGAGGAGGGTGAGACTAAATGTCCTCTAAGGTCCCTTCTTATCTAAACCTATGATCCTAAAAAAAGTGTCAGAACCCAGGACTCGCACCCAAGCCTTTGGAATGAAAAGTTAGGGGTCTTTCCACTGGACCACGTGGGCTGATGTTCAGGCCTTAATTGGAACAGGCAGCCTCTGAGCATCATTCTGGCTCTTAACCTATGATGACTTTATGATTGAGGGAGACAGAGGAGGAACAGGATAATCAGGAAAAGATCATGGGAGAAGGGGGATCTTACCTGGATTGAAGAGAAAGAAAAGAAAGAAAGAAGGAAGGAAGGAAGCAAAAAAATAAAGGAAGAATTGAGGGAGATAAAGGGGATAAAAGGAAAAAAAGAAGGGAGAGAGAAAGGAAAGGAGGGAAAGAAGGTGAGAAAGGGCAGGCAGGAAGAAAAGGGGAAGGGGAGGGATGGGAGGGAGAAGGGAAAAAAAGGATGAAAAGAAGAAAAGCAAGAGAAAGGAAGAGATGGGAAGGAGAAGGGAAAAAAAGGATGAAAAGAAGAAAGACAAGGGGAAGGAAAAATGGAAAGCCGGAAAAAGAAGGAAAAAAGGAAAGAAAAGAAGAAGGAAGAGAGGGAGGAAGGAAGGGAAAAAGGAAAGGGAGGAAGGAAAAGAAGGGAAGGAAAGAAGGAAGGAAGGGAGAAGGGAGGGAAAGAAGAGGAGGAGGGAAGGAAGGGAAGAAGGAAAGAAAGGGAAGGAAAGAAAGAAGGGGAGGGAGGAGGAAAAGAAGGGAAGAAGGGAAGAAAGGAAGGGAATGAGGGAAAGGAGGGAAGGAAGGGAGGAAAGATTTCTTAAGCCCTCTCCATGTGCCAGGCCCTGTGATGGGGATGTAGATATTAGCCAGAGGAATGAGCTCCCATTCTAAATAGGAAGACAGCATACAACAGGGCCAGAAAGTGGAGAGGGAAGAGGCCAGCCCAGGAAGGTGGCTTTGAGGGCTAGCCTGGCCTGGGAGGCCCCAGGGTGATGAGCAGGGCCTGCCTGAGTGTTGAGGGGGGGAGACTTTGGAGTTCAGGAAATCAGCCGCTGGATCCTAGGCCAGGGGGGTCTTTCTGGCTGTCCTCCCCAAATGGGCCCAAGGAATGCTGGGTCCCCAGCAGGGGGGCTTCAGCCCAGCTGGGCTCAGAGCTGGCTCCCTGCTGTGCCCCCAGGAAGAGGTGGAGAGGGAGATCATTAAGCAGGAGGAGAACGTGGACCCCGACTACTGGGAGAAGCTCCTTCGGCACCACTATGAGCAGCAGCAAGAGGACCTGGCCCGGAACCTAGGCAAGGGCAAGAGAATCCGGAAACAGGTCAATTATAATGATGCATCCCAGGAGGACCAAGGTATGACAACTGCCCTGGGGTCAGGGGTCAGGGTTCAGGGAAGGGGCTTGGAGCACAGGTTAGCACTGGCTCCTGTCAGCGCCCCTGGCCAGCTGAGCAGTAGCTTCTCCCAAAAGGTGGAGTTTGAAGTTTGGTTTTTTTGAGGCAGAGCAGGTGCACCTTTTGGTAACATGAGAACTGATGGAACATCTCAGAACAGGAGAACTGACAGGGACCTCTTAGTGTAGCCCCCTCCACACACACACCTTGTTTGTCAGAAGGGGGAGTTAGGACCTAGGAGGGTCAGGCCAAAACCATGTGGGAGTCAGAGCTCCAAGGCAGTCTTCTTCCAAACCCAGGGGTTTTTCCCACTCGTTCGGAGTGGTTCCTTCCTAACCCCCCGTTTTGTTGGCAGAGACACTGGAGTAGTAGACCACTGCCTTTTACCGATAAGGAAACTGAGGTAGAAAGGGGGATGTGACCTGCCCAGGGTCACACGGCTAGTGACACAGGCCCCTGAGCCACCAGCTGCCTCCCTGCTCACTTTAGGATAGATACAATTAACAGGAAGAAGTTTCTAACAGGAAGAAGTCCACTCACGACTCCTTGTAGCCCATGAGCCGCTGGCTTTCATGGCTTCAGGGACCCTGGCCGAGGCCGGGCTGCTTGGAGAGAAGGGGCTTATTGCTTGAACAGTCTCAGGGGCAAGACTTCGTGGTCCTATGGTAGCTAGAGGCAGTGAATAGGGCAGGAAGTCAGGAAGACCTGAATTCAAATCACGCCACAGGTGCTTCCTAGCAGGGTGACCTTGGGCAAATGACTTTGTAGTTGTCTGCCTCAGTTTCTGTTGTGCCCACATTAGGACCCTGGATATCTTAGAATCAGTCAGAGTCAGGATAAGCAAAAGTCTTTATTCTTGGTCTTTTGGGGTCGCTGTCAGGGGATTAGATCTAGGAATCTCCACACCTCCTTCCTCTCTCTCCACTGCCAAAGAATGATCCTCCTTGTCCTACTCCACCCTGTGATCTCCCTTCCCCTTCTTTGTCCACATCCACAGATTGAGCCAGCACAAAATAGTTGGGGAGGGTCATCCTCCAAGCATGTTAATAAGAGAATTGTCCAATTGGTAATTAATCTTAAGTGCTAGGTTATCTCCGTTAAGTGCATCTGCTCAGTTCTAGCCCTTTACAAGTTTCCTCATCTATAAAATGGTTACAGTAACAGCACCCGCCTCACAAGGTTGTTCTGAGGACTAAGCGAGATAGTTGTAAAGTGGTTAGCACACAGTAGGTATTTGAAATACAGTAGGCGCTATATAAGTGCTAGCTGCTGCTGCTGTTGGGAAGAAAGCCTTGGAGAGAGAATCATAGCCCTCCTTTTTCCTGTCAGTCATAGAGGACAGAGCCCTGGGTTTGTGTCAGACTGTGGGCTTCAGCCCCATCGCCCTCGGGGTGTGACTTTGAGCAAGTCACCTCTTCGGGTAAAATGAGGAGCTTTGGCTGGACCGGGTGTGCTCTGAGGCTCTAAATCACCCACCGATCCACCACGTCTCAGCCGATCTGTGAGCGTCGACTGAGCACCTACTGTGCGCCAACCACTGCGAGGAGTCCAGATGAGGATGTGCAGCTGAGAAGGAAGCGGCTCCGGCCTTGGGGAGCATTCATTCTCTGGGGGGAGCAGGGTATTGTTTGCTCCATGGGCTTTCCATGGCATTGGGGGCCCCAGGGGGCTTTCTGCAGCCTGCCACTTAGGTGATCTTGAGATCTTCGCTGCTGGCTGTCTGGACACCAGAGTCCCTGTTGGTCTGGCCCCGGCCCGGCCGGGAGCCTCGGTCCCTGCAGAGGGGGCGGCAGGCGTGGCTGGTCGGGGTCACTGCCTGTCCCTTTGTTTTCCTTTTCCCCGGGTACGACAGAATGGCAGGATGAGCTTTCGGACAACCAGTCGGAGTACTCCATCGGCTCCGAAGATGAGGATGAGGATTTTGAAGAGAGGCCAGAAGGTCAGAGTGAGTTGGGGTGTTGGTGATTCCCCGGGAATGAGGGTGACTCGGATCTGCGCCATGACAGAGGCTGGGCAGCCCCCGCCCCAGGATCTCAGGAAGCCCCTGGGACGTGAGGGCTGCCTGAGAGGATGGAGGGGGCTTGGACGGCTCCAGCCAGACCGGCACAGCTTTCCCTGAGCTGGTAGTGCTACGGGCCCCCGCGGGCCGAGCGTCCTGAGAGACCCCAGACTCCTACCTTGTCTTGGGGGTGGAAGCCCTCAGTACTGTGAGTGAGTGTGTGTGTGTGTGTGTGTGTGTGTGTGTGTGTGTGTGTGTGTGAGAGAGAGAGAGAGAGAGAGAGAGAGAGAGAGAGAGAGAGAGAGAGAGAGAATGTGTGTGTGTGTGTGTGTGTGTGTGTGTGAGAGAGAGAGAGAGAGAGAGAGAGAGAGAGAGAGAGAGAGAGAGAGAGAGAGAGAGAGAGAGAATGTGTATGAGTGTGTAGTGAGTGTGTGTGTGCCAGAACGAGGATCTGGGGCTGGAGACCAGGGCTCGGGAGTCCAGCCCAGCATGGTCCTGAGCCCCAGGGGTCCCTTAAGCCTGACCTGGCCTGATGGACTTCCTGGCCACTGACTGTTGTTTAGGTGGGAGGAGACAATCTCGGAGACAGTTAAAAAGTGACCGAGACAAACCCTTACCCCCTCTGCTGGCAAGAGTCGGAGGCAACATTGAGGTGAGGGTCCCCGGGGAGCCTGCTTCCCGCCTCCCCCTTCCCCTTTGCACCTCTTCCCTCCTCCTCTCCCCCTTTTCCTGGCCCGGCCCCTTCCTTTGGTCACCTGTCCCTCCCTGCCCAGGTCCTAGGGTTCAATGCCCGGCAGCGGAAGGCCTTCTTGAACGCCATCATGCGCTGGGGCATGCCCCCCCAGGATGCCTTCAACTCTCACTGGCTAGTCCGGGACCTCCGAGGGAAGAGCGAGAAGGAGTTCAGGTAAAGAGGTGCTTGGGTGTCTGTCGTGGCCGGCATGATGTTGGCTGTCGGGAGGCTGCCGTCTGTGGGGCGTCCACAGCCCTGGCCCGGGCTGGTTCTGTGTTGGAGGGCCTGCTTCCCAATCCCACTCTTCCTCCCGCCATCTTTCTCCGACCTGGGCCACATAACTACCAAGCTCCCTTTCCAGCTCCTCCAGGACCCAGGTCAGGGCCTTGGCTTTGTAACCACTTGGTCCTGGGTCTCCTGTGAGCTTGTGGGGGCAGGGATGGTTGGGTTTTATTTCTGTGTCTGTGACGCCCGGCTTGCGGGAGCCCCTCACTCAGTGCTTGTGGATCACAATAGACAAAGCACTGCTATTCTGAAGAAGTGC
This sequence comes from Sminthopsis crassicaudata, assembly GCF_048593235.1. Lineage (NCBI taxonomy): Eukaryota > Metazoa > Chordata > Mammalia > Dasyuromorphia > Dasyuridae > Sminthopsis > Sminthopsis crassicaudata. Next base: position 625,819,752 of record NC_133619.1, read on the forward strand.
TTCCCCCACGGCTGCCCCTCCTGTCCCTGCTTGCAGACAGTGAGAACTGGAAGCTACTGGCCTCCGGTTTCCTGTCCCTAAGACAGGGCCCTGTACTGATGGCTCAAGGCAGAGGGGGCTGAGCCCCAAGGTTTCTCTGAATCGAGGGATTGGATTAGATTTTCCTTTTTTATGTCCCATGATTCTCCCTGATAAAAATTCCCTCCTGGGAGAGCCTTGCCCTTCTCTGTCACCCATGGCAAACCCCAGAAGGGGTAGCACTGAGACAAGAGGAGTCTGCTTGCCCTTGGCTGACCCTTGTGCTGCCGTGGGCTCCCTGTTGTCCCCAGGGCCTACGTGTCCCTCTTCATGAGACACTTGTGTGAGCCAGGGGCCGACGGGGCGGAGACCTTTGCAGATGGTGTCCCTCGGGAAGGGCTCTCTCGACAACATGTGCTCACTCGGATTGGAGTCATGTCTTTAGTTAGGAAGAAGGTGGGTGAGTAGCCTTTTACATGGGGCCTTTCACGGACATCGGTCCTGGTTCCTGGCTCTGCTGAGGAGAGGGCCCAGGCCTGGGGGTGGGAGACCCTAGTGGTGGTGGGCAGGAGGAAAAAGAGAGCTGGTCGACATGATTCTAAAATGGAGGCCGGGACACTAGAGATTCAGAGGAGACAGTCATCCCTGAGCCTTAGAGTGCTATAGAAGTTTTCATTAACCATAAAACTTATCATTAGAGCATTATGTTAGTATTTACATGGTGCTTCAAAGTTTCCAAACACTTTACAAATGTGATCTCATTTTATCCTCACCACAACCTTAGGAGGTTATTATTATCCCTATTTTACAAATAAGGAAGCTGAGGCAGATAGAGGTTAAGTGACCTGATCAGAATCATACAGCTAGTGAGAGAAGCCAGATTTGAACTCGGGTCTCAGCCCTCTAGTCATTGGACCACCTCAATGCCATTCATGTGAAGGCTGGATCTTGCCCTGAGCCTCTGGGTCCCAAATACCCCATGGGTGTCATTGTGGGCCAGAGAAGGGGAAGCGGGGTTCTTTCCATCCCATCCCTCTGATTCCGCACTGATTTTGGAGATTTCTTAAACCCAGAATTGGAGGGAAGAAGCTTATCTAAGGTTGGTTCCCAGTTGTCAGGGCCTAGACCCTCTCTTTGGGAGAAACAAAGAAAATCTGGGCCCCTTGGTTCTCCATTACCTGGGTCTGGATGTCATGTCTCGTCCCCATTTGTCCGTCTTAGAGGATCTTTGCAAATCAGTTGTGAATGTGCCCTCCTTGACTTAGGTCCAGGAGTTTGAACACGTTAATGGGAAGTACAGCACACCTGACCTAATTCCGGAGAACAAGAAATCCAGTGAGATCGTCTCCTCAGATCCCAACACCCCCGTCCCAGCCAGCCCTGCCCATATTCCTCCGGGCCCTTTGGGGCTCCCAGGTATGTTTAATCCGAAGTGGCCAGTTTGGGCCTGGGAGGGAAGGGGGGGGTTCTCCTCAGAATTTGTCACTTTTCCATTTTCACTTCCTGTCTGGAAACAATAGACAGTTCTGACGATGAGATTGTCCTTGTCTTTGGACTGGGTAGTTGAAAGGATGGAAGAGGGATAATATCCAAGAGAAAGGGGGCAGCAAGATGACATCATGACACACCATGCCCCACAGACTACATGGGCAGTTGTGTTGAGTTCTAGGCACCAGATATCTATGTCTGTGTCAATGTTGTTTTCTATGTCTGTGTCTGTGTCTATGTCTGTGTCAGTGTCACTTTCTATATTTGTGTCTGTGTCAATGTTGCTTTCTATGTCTGTGTCAGTGTCACTTTCTATATTTGTGTCTGTGTCAATGTTGCTTTCTATGTCTGTGTCTATGTCTATGTCTGTGTCAGTGTTGCTTTCTATGTCTGTGTCTGTGTCAATGTTGCTTTCTATGTCTGTGTCATTTTCTATGTATGTATCAATGTTGCTTTCTATGTCTGTGTCAATGTTGCTTTCTATATCTGTGTCTGTGTCAGTGTCGCTTTCTGTGTCTGTGTTCATGTCTATGTCTATCTGTTTATGCTCGGGCCTAAGTCTGTATTTGTACTTATGTCTCTGTCATGTCCATATCTGTTCCTTTTTCTGCCTATATCTTTTTCTATACAAAGACATATAGATGACAGATACTTTAAGATGTATCCAGGACCTCTAGTTTAAAAATTAATTTAAAAAAAATTAATGAAAATCTACTTTCTTTTACCTTTTTCTTCTCTCCCTCTCCCTCCTCTTCCTTTCCCTCCCCTCCCTTCCTCCTCCCTCTTTGTTTCTCTTTCTCTGCTTCTGTTTCTCTTTATCTCTTTTTCTGTCTCTATCTCTTTCCTTCTCTGTCTCTGTCTCTGTGTGTCTCTACCTCTGTCTCTCTGTGTCTGTCTATCTATCTCTGTTGCTCTCTCCCTCCCTCCTCCTCTCTCTCTTTCTCTGTTTCTCTGTCTCGCTTTCTGTCTCTCTGTGTCTCTCTTTCTCTCTCTGTCTCTGTCTTGTCTTTCTCTGTCTCTGTTTCTGTCTCTCTCTACCCTCCTCTTTCTTCCTCCCCCTCCTCTCCCTTTCCCACTCCTACCTCTGCCATTGAGAAAGCAAGAAAAACAGACTCTGTTCCAAATTCATTCCTTCAAGCAGATCCCTCTGTGGCCACAAACCTGCGTCTCACTTTTGGGGAATCCTGTTTTCTGGTCTCACTGTTCAGGGCTCTTGGGGCTTTCAGAATAGCCACTATATTGTAGGCAGAGCGTCCCTTGGCGGAGATGGGGAAATGTTCTAGAGGAGAGCAGTCTGGATGGTGAGGAGGCTGGAGGTGAGGCCATTGCAGAAGGGCCCAAAATACCTGGGGAGATCCAGCCTCCAGAAGGAAAGCCTCAGGAAGGATGTGACGGCCGCCTCTGAGCATCTGAGGGGCTGCCCTGTGGAAGAGGGCCAAGCTGTGGCCTCTGACTCGGGAGGGACAGAAAGGAGGAGCAGCCACGGGAGGGCAGTGCTAAGAGGTAGATTCAAGCTTGATGGAAGGAAGTGCACTTGCTCCAGAGGAGGGAGTGGGATGGGCTCCTGCTACAGGACAAAGTTAGAACCCTTTCCTCCAACTGCGCGCCATCCCACCTCCCTTGGATGTGGGATCTTGAGTTCAAAAAAACTGGATCAATAGGACAATAAGAAGCCTGATATATTAGCAAAAAGAGCTTCTCTTGGATGGACCAAGATTGCATTTCCATAAGGAGAGAGGAAAATGTGGAGGCTGTTAGAGGGGCGGCCTAGAGGGGAATCTTCTGGCCTCCCTGGTCCCCAGGGATTAAGGCAACCTGGTCTCCTTTGTTCAGATCTGCCCCTGGCTGGGCAAGCTAGAGAGTTCCTGGGCAGCCCATTCTAGTCAAGAGGGTTCTGCTGGCCAGCCTGGGTTCTAGCTGAGGTTATGAACATTTGTTCAAAGTTCTATTGGCCCATTTTAGATTGTACTGAAGGGGAAGGAGAGAATGAAGTGTGGGAGAGAGAGAGGAAGGGCAAACAGGACTGGGAAGGAGGAGAGAGAAAAAGAGGGGATGGGAGGGAAGGAGAAAGAAAAAGGAGGGGAGAGGCAGAGAGAAAGAAAAAGAAAGGAAGAGGGGAGAAAAAAGACTGAATGAGAGGGAGGAAAGGGAGAAAGGAGAGAAGGGAGAGTGATGGAGACCAAGGAAGAGGAGGGAGGGATGAGAGAGAGAGAGACAGACAGAGACAGAGAGTCACATAGGGAGAGACAGAGATAGAGAGAAGCATAGACAGTGATAGAGACAGAGATAGTAATATACAGGGAGAGGGAGAGAGAGGGAGAGTTCAGTCTCTTTGTTCACTCTGTCTGTGTCTATAAAGTCGCCTGCCAATTCCCTGTCTCTCTCTGGTCCACTCCCTGAACAAAGGACTCTAATGGGCTTGTAGTTCCTGGCTGGGGGCTGCAGGGCAGACATTTGCATATGCAGACTTTGACAAGTTAGAGAATTTCCGTCTGGAGCCCACTCCTGGCCCAGCTGGTGGTTTTGCAGAGCGACCTTCCGGTTGGCTCTGCAGATCTGTGTAGTCCTAGCACTGTCCCTGTACTTAGAAAGGGATAATCTGGTGAGAGAGAAATAAGTAGGGAGGTTTCCCCCCTCCCTCCCCTCTCCTAGTAGAGCAGAGTCGGCCCCTTTCTCAGGCTTCAGCCCATCTAGTCCCGGGCACTTGCTCCAAGGGGGCTGCTGCAAAGATCCCCTCCATTCAAGGAGCACCAGATAGCCACTCCTGTTTCCCAGCCACACTGGGCACTGTTTCAGCCTGTTATTTTTACTTTATTATCTCTTTTGTTATTTTATTATATACTAGAAAGTTCACTCTGACAGCTCACTGGAGGCTAGAGTAGAATAAGAGGAGACTGGGTGAGGGCAGCTACATAATAATCCTGCAGCTATGCAATAATCCAGGTGTGAGGTTTTCCCCAGGGAAAGATGGCAGTAGAAAGGGACACAGATGACAGATGTCACAGGGATGAAATCTGTGAGTTCCAGGCCCACTGGATATGGGAGCCCCAGGGCCAGGGCTGTGACTGGTGGTATTCCAGACAGAATTAGGGAAGTTTGTTAGAGGGGAAGGTTTTTGGGGAAATCTAATGAGGAGGTAACTCTTCTTGACTTTGGGTCATTTAATAAGGCACGCGAGCTTCCCCAGGAAGGGGGGACACTGGTCCCTCCAGGGATGAGAAATGTCTCTGCTCACACTAGCCCTCAAAGGTTATGGGATTCCACCCCCCTCTTTATTTAGTGAGTTTGAAAGGAGCCCCCTTTTCCTTCACCCTTCATGACATGGTCTTACTGACATTGTCTGCTGGGAAATAGCTTCCCAAAGCTGGAAATATGAATACACAACATACACATGTATATGCACACACAATCACACACATGTACATATGTGCAGCAATGAAGCTATAACAATGCACAAACATGACGCTATATATCACATGTGCAATAGACACGTGCACGTTTACCCGAAATACTTGTAAGTCACAACACATATGTCTGTCTATATTTACATACGTACACAGTCTACATGCATATATATGTATGTATACACACACACACACACACACACACACAGAGCTCCTTAAGCTGCTCTGTACACTTTGGCGTTTCCTTGCCTCTTCTAATTTAGTGTTCCACTTTAGTTTAAGCAAAATGGTTTTTGAAAGAATGAATGAATCAATGATCAGGGAAGAAGAGACGTGTACATGGCAAGATGAATTAAGTATAAGGAACTGGGGATATTTAGCCTGGGGAAGGAAAGGTTCCAGAGGACAGAGGAAAAGCTTTTCATGGATGTGAAGGGACTGAAGTGATGGAGGAGAGGGATGAGAATGATCTGAGCTGGCACCCGCACTCTCAACCCGGAAGCCTCAAAGTGGTCGGGTTTAGGTTCCAAATCAAGAAAGGCTTCCTGTCATCTCAGCTGTCCCAAGGTAGAAGGGGCTGGCCCAGGAGGTCAGTGGGCTTCTCCCTGAAGGGAGGAGGCAGGAACAGTGGTTGTGGGGTAGGTTCTGGCTTAATTCACTGCTGGGGTCCTCCCAGCTCTCAAGATCTGTGCTCCATCAGAATGTAATCTCCTAGCGGTTAGTAGGGGCCTTATTTCATTGCCTGGCACTTAGTAGGTACTTAATTGATCTGATCTTAATTGATCAATTTTGTGATTCCTGAAAATTTTAAAAAAGTTTTAATTGGTGCTTTTTAAAGAATCTCCTAAGATTAGAAGGGAATTATTTCATCCTCTGGCAACTTAGTAGGTACTTAATCGATCTGATCCTAATTGATCAATTTTGTGATTCCTGAAAATATTTAAAAGTCTAATTGGTGCTTTTTTTGGTTATAATCATTAGAATTTTTTTTTAATGTTATAGTCATTAGAATCCTCCCCCATCAACAAAGGAGAAACGGTGGTATAAAATTGACTAGGTCTGACAGCACATCTACACAGCATTTTTTTGTTGTAGACCCCCCACATTTTGACTAAGAGGAGGGATGGGGGTTTCATCATTTGTGCTTGGAGATCAGTGGGTCCCTCATTTAAGAAGCACTTAGTTGGGGCCCAGGACTGTGCCGAGAACTGGGATTCAGAGGGAGTGGTGATCCTGCAGTGGGACCATGGAAAGAGAAGTCTGCTTACAGCGCAGGCTGCTCGCCACCTTTTAAGAAGGGGCCTTTAAGTTGTGTGTGGCTGGGCTTTTTGTATCAGTTGTTCTGAGACCTGCTTTTTTCCTCCTGTCTCGGCCCTCGGAAGTCTTGCCAACGTCTCATGGGGTTGTCGATAAGAGATAGCCTTGGCCCGGGACTTCAGGCGGTGGGGAAGATGAGGGATGATGGCCTCTGAAACTGGGACCAGGCGGTTGGGAGTCCGTAGAGTCTGGGGATCGAGCCCCCGCTCTGTGGTCATTTTTCAGGTATTCTTGTTTCAGACAAAATGGAAGCTCAGCTGGGCTTCCTGGATGAAAAAGAACAAATGGAACCGAAACCCCCCAAACCTCCTGAACTCCAGGTAGGAGAGGGACCTTGTGGAGACCCAGACCCAGAGGATACCAGGGTGGTGGGAGGGGGAGGCAGGCCGAGGCAAGGGTATTGAAAAGCGGCCTTTGGGGAAATGAGTCCCTTGGCAACTAGACTCTCAGGAGGAAAAATGGCGGCTTTCACAGCTTCATTAAGCCCAAGGGGTCCTTGCTATTTTTGCGAGTTGGAAAGAAGGGCTCTGGACAGTCCTGCTTTTTCCTGTCTCTCAATGTCTACCTATGTTTCCCCTTGCCGGGTTTCCCCTGCAAACAGAAAGTCTTGGAGCGGAGACCTTGAGGCTCTTGGAGGGGAGTGGGTCTGGGAAGCATCTGAGATGGGGGGATCTGGGCTCCTTGGGTTTCCTGACTCAGAGGAGGCAGGTTGGTTTTGGGAAATGCTTTGGTAAGACTTCAGGGTTCCTTCCCCCTTCACTGCAAGGACCCCCAAGAGGAGACCACGTGGCGCTTTGGATAGTGTCAGAAAGACCCAGGTGTCGTAGACACGTACTGGTTGTGTGACTCTAGTCAAGTTATTCTACTTTTGTTAGCCTCAGTTCCCTTATCTGTAAAACGAGAAGGTCCCTTCCAGCTCCAAATCTCTGAAATTATAAAGAGAATCAGGTAGGTACTAAGTGTGTTATTTCACTCCCATTTTACAGATGGGGAAACTGAGCTCAGATTTTTTAAAAAGTGATTTATTCATGGTCACACAGCTAAGAAGGGTCAGAGGCAAGATTTGAATCTACTTTTTCCTTATAGCAAGCCTGGTACTCTATCCACTGAGACATCTTGCTCCCATGTCGGCTTGAGAGCCTGCCACTTAGCTGATGCTGAGGACATATGGGGACAGTGGAGGACTTGGGGGGCGGTGACCCCGAATTGCCTGACCCAAACACTCTCCCAATCCCCAGGTTCCAAGGATGCCCTCTGAGAAAGGGGACGGAGAGGATAAGCAGGAGATTCTGGAGAACAAAGAGCGGTCCCGAGAGGAGAGGAGGGAGGAGAAGGAGAAGCGGGACCCCTCCCCGGATCGGCTGCTCAAAGGTGCCTGCCTGCCCGTGGGCTAGGTCCCTGCAGCCCACCCCGGCGGGTGCTCTCAGGAAGCTGTCCTCCCTGCACCCCTGCCTGGGGCAGTCCCCTCCCCACTCGATGGCTGCTCCTCTACCCTTGGGGGCCCTGGGGCCTGCCTCAGCCCTCTGGGCAGCCCCTGGGATGGACTCTGCCTGGGACCATCCCCGTCTCTCTCTTGTGCCTTCCAGAAGATGTTCTCCCCGAAAAGGAAAAAGCTCTGGAGAAGATGGAGCTAAATATGAACCATGGCCGAGGGGACGACAGAGATTTCCGGCCAGGTACAGGCCCAGGGTGGGGAGAGGGGAGGGCCCCCGGAAACCTTGGCTTGCTCAAGGGCTCCATGGGCTCCCCTGTAGGCACCTCAGCCAGGAATGGCTGCCTCTTCAGGGCCTGGCTCCCATGCTTTCCTTTCAGGCTGATGGGGCGTACCTCGTTCTGGTTTGGGGAGGCTTGGAAATTAAAAAAAAACAAAGAGCTGACATTTCTGGTCAGGGAGAGCAAAGCTCTTCGGCATACTGGTCATAACAGCCAGTGAGGTAGATGCCATAATCGCCCCCATTTTACAGATGAGGAAACTGAGGCAGGTTAGGTGACTTAGTTAAATACGTGTCAGAGGCAGGGTTTGAACTTATGTTCAGATTCTAAATCTGGTGGTCTGCTCCTAAACCTTCTGAGGCTCCCTTTGCATCAGAAATAGCGTTTAAAGTCCTTTCCTTGGCAGTTGAGGCCCTCTGAATCCAGCTTTCTGCCCTGTTCCTGAACTACCCTGAACTACAATCCGGCTCCACGGTATTCTGTGCCTCTAGATGAGTTTTCTTACCTCTGTGCTTGGTTTATGCCACTCTGGATCTCCTTTAAAGCCTCATGTAAATGCTGCCTCCCCCAGAGAGCCTCCCCTGCTTTTCTCCAGTCAGTAATAGCCCCAGTAATAGCCCCACTCCCACCCGTCCCCATTTTATCTGGCACTTCTCAAAAGCACTTATCCCATAGCATTGTCTCGTATGGTGGCTGGGTGTGAAAAGCGGTGTGGTCTAGCAGATGGAGAGCCGCCTTTGGGGCCAGGGAGAATTGGGGAGAGGATTGACCTGCCTTCTGTCAGTGAGACCCCCGGTGCAGACCCTCTGCCCTCCAGCTCTGGGGGCATATTCCGTCTCACAGGGGCTCTTAACCTGTGGTTTCTGAATGTAATTTGGTGACTCTAAACCCCGGGCCTGAGCTGAGGACAGGGGAGCTGGCTGGGAGCTTTCTGGAGCCCCAAGTCCAAAGTGGCCTCCCACTCGGCCCACTGAGGGGGCCGTGCTGGTCTGGCCCTTGTGCTGGCTGAGTCTGCTGATGCTGGGGACAGAAGCTTGTTCCGGCCTCCTCGTCCCCTCCCTCTGCCTTCCCCTGGACAATCGTTCTCTATCGAGCGCGTGCCGTGGGTCAGGGTTTGTGCTAAGGGGTTGGGACACAAGGAAGGGCAAAAAACATTGTCCCTTCTAGTGGAGGAGACAGTGTGCCAGCAATTAAGAACAAACACTAGGGACAGGACAGATTGGGGGTAAGACGTGGATAATCAGCAGTTAAGGAGAATTATGAGGGAGGCCCTAGAATTTTTTATTTTATTTATTTTAAAATTATTATTATTATTATTGTTATTATTATTATTTTGCTGAGGCAATTTGAGTTAAGTGACGCTGAGGCAATTAGAGTTAAGTGACTTGCCCAGGGTCACACACTAGGAAGTGTTAAGTGTCTGAGGTCAAATTTGAATTCAGGTCCTCCAGACTTCAGGGCTGGTGCTCTCTCTACTGTACCACCAGCTGTCCTTTTATTTTAAAATTTTATTTTATTTGATCTTATTTTTTTGAAGCACTAGAATTAAGAGGTATGGATAAAGTCTTCCTGTAGGATTTTAACTGGTGGAAAGACACCAAGGAAGCCAGTTGTATTCTGAAAAGTGTTCCACAATCACTTTCTTATTCTACACAGTCAGCAAAAGAAAAAATCAGATCTGTTATAGCAGGGGCCGGTTAGCTCAGGAGGCAGAGGAAGTTAGCTCAGGAGGCAGAGGAAGCTCAAGGATCAGGGTAGAGAAGGAAATCAGGCCCAAAGATAGGAGATAGAATGAAGAGTTACAAGGAATGTTAATGGCCACTTTGGTGTAACCCTAGGGTAAGTAATCAGTCTGAGGATTCTGTAGGTTACCCTGGAGGTAGTAGGGAGCCATGGAAGGTTCTTAACCAGAGGAGTTACTCCACCAGACCTGTGCTCTGAGAACTGTATTTTGGGCGTAATTGGAAGCAGGAGATCAAATGGGAGACATGGTCCAGGTGACAGGAAGTCAGGTGTCCTTGACCCTCAGTGGTGTTAACCTTTTCTTCCCCTGGCCAGAGAGAGATGAAAGGTTGATTTTTCAGATCTCATTTGCAATGTGGTTTTGTGCTTTGCCAGAGGACTCCAAGGTAGAAGAGAAAGAAATGGTGGAAACTCAGCAGAATGGTGAAAAAGAGGAAGACGAGGATGGGAAGAAGGACGACAAGAGTGGGAAATTCAAATTCATGTTTAACATTGCCGATGGGGGCTTCACAGGTAACAGGGCTGGGCTGGGTGGACCTGGGACCCAGGGGTGCAAGGCTGGAGATGGGGAAGGGGGCATTTGTCCTTCTCCTACGGGGAATGGGCTCCCTTTCAGGGTAGAGTGGGGGAGCCCAGCACAGGCTTGGGATGCAGAGCCCCATTCCAGGAAGAGTCCAGCGATTGCGAGCACAGAAGGTGGGGCACTTTAGGGGGAGAGAATTGCAGACATTGGGCCCATAATTTATTGTCTTCCCTGGCTTCCCAAGCAGAAGGGTCCTAGTCCTGTGCCTCGGTCCCACCCCGTAGGCTCCAACCTCCACCCAGGTTAATGAGGGGAGCCGAGTTCAAGGGAAGTTAGGCTACGTGAAAAGTGCCTACTGTGTGTGTAGCTCTGTGCTTGCTGCTGAGGGAGCATGGGGATATTCAGATTTGTTTCTGAATAACGACTTTCTGGGCTAGTCTCCTTAGAGTAGGTTTCCCAGTAGGAGCAGAAGCATTTTGCAAGAGGTAGGGCAGCCAGCTAGGTGGCGTAGGATGGGGGGGGTGGTGCTGGACCTGGGGTCAGGAAAACCTGAGTTCAAATCCTGCCTCAGAGACTTCCTAGCCAGGGGATCGCGGGCAAGTCACTGAACCCCTTTGCCTCAGTTCCCTCCTCTGTAGAGCGCACGCCCGTGCCTTGCGGGTCCTCTGCAGGAGCAGTGATGCTCTTCGGAGCACTTTGTGAGTGCCAGCCATTTGTCTTTCTCACCTGGGGTAGGGGACTCCCAGTATGGAGCTCCACCGAAGGATACTGGCAACTTCTCCAAGTCCTCCCTGTGGGAGGGGAGGGTGACTTGTCCGGACACCCGGCCAGGGTATGTCGGGGCAGGACTTTTGAATCCTGCCTTCTCCTGATGTCAAGGCCAGCCCTCTATCCACTACACCACACTGCAAGTATTGTTATCCCCATTTTACAGATGAGGAAACTGAGGCAGAGAGCGGTCAAGTGACTGACCCATGGCAAGGTGTTAATGGCTAATAATGGCTAAGTGTGCTACCCCACCCACTCCCTTTCCCCTCCCCCTCCCCGTCCCTTCAGGTAGCCCATGGACATTGTCACAGGGGGCTCCTAGATACAATGTTACCCCTTAGGAATGACTTTGATGGTGGGATCATCAGGCACGGTGGCAGCTTATCCCATAGGGCAGACTTTGGGCTGAGGGCGGTGAGGGGTTCCCAGGTCCCTCAGACCACCCGCTGCAGGCGGCCACCCCCACGGCCTGTGCCGGCCCCACGTGCTGCCCCCTCCCCATGGCTGTCTCACTTCTCTCCACCCCGCCCCCTCCCCTTCTCTTTCCTGTGTCTCGGGCCTTCAGAGCTGCACACACTGTGGCAGAATGAGGAGCGGGCGGCCGTCTCCTCGGGGAAGATCTACGACATTTGGCATCGGCGCCATGACTACTGGCTCCTGGCGGGGATCGTGACGTATCCTTGGTGACTGGGAGGCAGGACCCTCCCCGGGAGGTGACCCCCAGGGCTGGAAGGGGACTAGGGGCCAGGGCTTGGGGGAGAGCAGCTGAAGGAACCAGGATGCTGAGCACTGAGAAGACTCAGGACCATTGGAGAGTGGCTGTGTCTGCTTGGCCCCAGAGGCAGGAGAAGAGGGGGAGATAGGGAGAGATGAAGAGAGCTGTTCAAAAGAGGGTCCTAGATTTATGGCTGGAACAGATTTCAGAGGGCCTCCAGACCCACCTCCTCAGAGGAGGAAACTGAGTCTTGGGGTTTTAAAGTGACTTGTCTAATGCCCTGCAGGTAGCAAGGAGTGGAGGATTTGAATTCAGGCCCTCCAACTCCAAATTTAGAACTCTGGGCAGCCTTGGAAGGTAATTGATCTGGTGGAGAGCTTCAAGTCAAAGCTGGAGGGTCAGGAGTATGGGACAAGGGACTGATCAGAGACCACCTGGACTCTTGAGACCTCCGGTCTCTCAGCAAGGTACCCCGCCTGCATCCTCCAAGGCCTGCTGCCTACCCACTCCCGTTTCCCCCTTAACGTGTTTCCTGTGCTCAGGCACGGCTATGCCCGCTGGCAAGACATCCAGAATGACCCGCGCTACGTGATCCTGAACGAGCCCTTCAAGTCGGAGATCCACAAGGGCAACTACCTGGAGATGAAAAACAAGTTCCTGGCCCGAAGGTTCAAGGTTGGTCACCCAGGGCTGATGAAGGAGGGGGTGGGTGGGAAACTGGGGCCCAGAGGATGCTCCTCCCCAAAGGGCACACAGCAGAATTAGGGCGGAGGAGGAGGGGGACAATCCGGGGGTCCTGGCTTCTGGCTCAGGTTTCTGTGCCCTGCCCCATACTCCTGGAGCTCATTCTTTCTACTCCACCAAGAAGAGAAGGGACTGGAAATCAGATCGGGACAGAAAGGATTGAGAAATGAATGGGGCAAAAAGCGTCTTTGGTTTTTGCTAGGCTTTGTGTTGTGCCAGGGACACAAATAAATACAAAGATGAGACAGCCTGTCCTCAGGGAGCTCACCTTCTGTCACACACATCAAGCTGTGCCCTCTCCCCTTCTAACCAAGGGGTCACACACACTGGGAAATGGCGGCCAGGGAGAGAGGTCTTTAGGTTTGGGAAGTTACAGCATAGAGGGCCAGAGCAGAGGAAATAAAGTTGGGGTGAGGAGGATAAGGGTGGGGTGGGGCAGCTTCAGAGCTGGGAATCTGGGGGTTGGGGAAAAGGAGAGAAGTCCTGAGGGACAGGCTGTGGAAGGCACTCAATGTCAGGCCGGAGTTAACTGGAAGCGGGAAGAGAGAGGACGGGGAAGATGTGATGGGTCACTCTCCCCAAATATTTGGAGGGCTAGGTTGGAAGCGGAGTTTTGGAGAGTGAAAAGTTCTCTGAGAAGCCTGATGTGGGGCTTATTTAGTCAGTCATCAGCCCCCCTCCTCACTCTCACATTCTTCTTCTGATTACATTTTCCCCTGGTGCAGAGAAACCAGAGCCAGGGAGAATAGTGAAAGAAAAGAAGGGGGAAAGGGAGTTAGTCTGTGGCAATGGAAACATGAATGGGTGATTATATCGCTAGAACATAAGCTCCTTGAGAAATAAAGATTGTCTCACTCTTTATATTTGCTTCCCTGGCATCTGCTTGGCATATAGAAGGTGTTTAATAAATGATTGATTAATTGATCAGCAAGTATTTATTGAGCACCTTTCTCCCTCTAATTACTTGGATCTATCCACTCCTCTCCAGCCACATAGCCTCCCTCAGACAATTGCAGGAGCCTCCTAATTGATCTTTGCCTCCTTACGCTCCCTTTTCCAATCTAGTCTTCTCTGTCTCTGTCTCTGTCTCTGTCTCTGTCTCTGTCTCTGTCTCTCTCTCACACACACACACACAAAATCAAAGTGTCTAGCCCCAGGTCACACCACCAGTAAGCATCTGAGGCTGGATTTGAACTCAGGTCCTCCTGACTCCAGAGGCAGTGCTCTGTCCACTGCACCACCCAGTTGCTACTTGCCATTTAAAGACCTTCACAACCTGCTTGTAGCCTTCCTTTCTAGATTTCCATTAACCACTCACTGCCAGGCAATTTTCTGCCTTGCTCTGTTCTAGTTTCAGCACCTTGGCTAGTGCCATGCTTCCTGCTTTAGAATGCTTGCTTTCCCCCCCCCCCCCAAGTTTTTAAGTTCCTTCAAGGTTTAGCTTAGGTGCCTCCTCCTACAAGAAGCCTACCCTTATTTCCCTCTCCTGAGCTTCACTCCTTACCCTTCTACCCCCATATTCATTATTTGTTCTTTCTCAAAGTAACTTTGATTTTATTTTTCACACACACACACACTCTCTTTTAAAAAATCAGATGTGTGCTTTCCATGGTGTTGGGAACTCCTAGTTGAGAAAACTCTCGCTCCCAATACAGATCAATATCTGCACTGTAATTCATATAGGAAATTGTCTACAGCACCGAGAGAGAAGCAATTCGGGGAGGATGTGTTGGAGACGCTCCCTCACTGCCTTTCCTCCCTCTTCCTCATGAGCACCTGGAGAACAAGGACTGTCTCCATTCTAGCACGGGAGCAGAATGAACATTTGTTGATATTGAAATACGATGATATACTAAAATAGAAGAGACTCTCTGCTCTAAGGAAGCATATAGGTTAATTGGGAAATAAAATATCTGGACACACAGCTACAGACAGAAATGCGGACACAAAGATTCACATACAGACACATCGTTTGGTAGTTTTTCAGACCATCCTACTCTTGGTGACCCCATTTAGGATTTTCTTGGCACAGATCCTGAAGTGGTTTGTCATTCCCTTCTTCCCAGCTCATTTTATAGATGAGGAAACTGAGGGAGACAGGGTTAGGTGATTAGTGCAGGATCACACAGCTAGTTAAGTGTCTGAGGAGGGATTTGAACCTGGAAGAGGAGTCGTCTTCACTCTAGGCAAGGCACCCTCTCCGCTGTGTCACATAGATGCCCCATCCCCATTGTACAGATGAAGAAACTGAAATTAGCAATTTGGTGAAATGAGTTGCCCGTCACGCAGCTAGGTGAGGAAAGAAATCACTTCAGGCTTGTGCTCTAGTTAGTGGGTCATGTCAGTGCTGTGACTGGAAGCCATCTTAAACACACACAAACAGACCTCTCCCACAAATACTCCCCCCCAGAGTTCACTTGCAGCCCTGTTGGGCTATACCCTGTACACAGTGAAAGGCCTAAGTGCAGATTTATGGGAGGTCAGGGGAGGGGAAGATCACTTGGCCGGAGCTATCGGGAAGACTTCCTGAAGAAGGTGGGAATTGGGCTGAGTCTGGGAGGCCTCTTTGGGTCAAGGAGGAGAAGAGAAAGGAAGGAGCCAGGTTCTCTGCCTGAGATTTCTCTGTCTCCTCTTACAGCCTGGACATTTTTCTGGGTGGGGGAGGGGGGTTAGAGGGTTCCTGGGGAGAAGGGAGCTCCAGGAGAGATCTTGCATCACCCCCCCCCCCATTCATTGCAGCTGCTGGAGCAGGCGCTGGTGATTGAGGAGCAGCTTAGGAGGGCCGCGTACCTCAACATGACTCAAGACCCCAATCATCCAGCCATGGCCTTGAACGCCCGTCTGGCAGAAGTGGAGTGCCTCGCCGAGAGCCACCAGCACCTGTCCAAGGAATCCCTTGCTGGGAACAAGCCTGCCAACGCTGTCCTCCATAAGGGTGAGTGGCCCGAGCAGCCGCATGGGGAGCGCCTAACGAAGAGAGCCTCCGTCAGTGCAGGCCAGTACCTGGGGAAATTGTTGGAACTTTTGAGAGGTCACCTTGGTTCTGTTTAATGCTAGCTGACACGGTTGATAGATACTGAGTCTGGAGTCAGAAAGACCTGAATTCAAATCCAATCTCAGACATTTCCAAGCTAAGTGATCCTGGGCAAATTAACCTTTTATTCTGCTCAGTTTTCTCATCCATAAAATGATCTGATGTGAGGATCAAATGAGATCATATTTGTACAGCTTTTTGCAACCTTAAAGAATTTTATAAGGGCTAGCTATTATATAAATGCTGGATATTTGTTTTTATTGATTTCTTTTGTTTATAAATCACCTATATTTTCCCATATATCTCTACCCCTTTACCTTCCCAGAGAGCTATTTCTTATAAAGAAGAAGAAATAGGGGAAAACCACAGTTCTTCAGAGCTAATCGACACATCAAACATTTTATGCAGTGTTCTAAATGCACAATCCCTGACTACAAAGAAGGGATGGGGTGTGGAGCATCTTCTCTATCTTGTGGGCCAGGTTTTATTCTTGCCATTCCCTCCCCTTTTGTAATGGACCACTTGCTCAAGGAGTGCCAATGAGGTCAAGTGACCTTAGACTGCCTTAGGAATGAGTAAGGATAAGAAAAGTTAACATTTATATAATATTGAGAACTGTGCTAAGAACTTTCCTTTATTTTATTTATTATTATTATATTTTTATGTTATATATATTTTATTTATGTTTATATTATTTATTATATTTAATTTATATATTTGTATTAATATATAATATAAATAATATAATTAACATAATAATTATGTTATAATATTATTATATATTATTTCTTTACCAATACTATCTCAACTGATTATTCACAAGAATACCCTCATATATAAGGAAATTGAGGCACACAGGGTGAAGTAACTTAGCCAGGGTCACACAGCTAAGAAGTGTCTGAGGACAGATTTGAAATCAGACTTCCTGCCTCTGGACCTGGTACACTCTCCACTGCACCATCTTCTTAGCTGTCCCAGAAAGGCAAAGCTAAGAATGTGATGATAGTTTGGCTGTCGTGACTTCTGCCCTATTCAGACTCCATCATGTTCAATTTTGGGGACCAAATGTTAGAAAGGACATTCATTCATGAACCAACAGAGTATCCTGAGGAAGGCAACCAAAATAAGAAAGGTCATCCTGTGAGAAGAATTTGGGAAATGGGAAAGTTCAGCCCAAAGCAATGGTCTCAAAATACGATCTGGGAGTCCCTGTGACCCTTTCTGGGGGATCTGAAAGTTAATATTATTTTCATTGTAATATTCAGATGTTTTAATTTCTAATACACTAAATATCAGTAGATCTAACCCATATAAACAAAAGTTTTTTGGGGTCTTTGATAATTTTTACAAGTCTAGAGGGGACCAAAAAGGTTGAGAACTGTTGACCTTGAGAAATCTTGAGGAGAGAGGTGTTTTCTCTGTTCAGGCATTAAAAGGACTTATATAGAACTTCCCTTTGCTTTGCTTTAGAACTGAAAGGGACCTTAGAGGCCATCTAGTATAATCTCATTTTATAGATGAGGAAATGGAGGGCCAAATAATGGAAATAATTTTCCAAGAGTTAACAATAGCTCGCACTTTTCTGAATGAAGGGCTTCCTGAATCCTCTATATCATGCTGCCTCTCAGGTAGAATCAGGAGCAATGGGTATGAAAACCACAAGGAGGCAGTCTTGTTAACAATGAGACCTGTCTTAGGGTGGAAAGGTTGTGGGCTCTCCATCACTGCAGCCTGGATAGGAAAGGAACAAGTTGGATTATGTGGCTTCTGAGGTTCCCAGTAGCCAATGTAGACGCTTTGAATCCTATCCGTGGTCCCATGGTGCCTGCTTTGATACAGGAACAAGATGGCTAAACTGATGAAGAAGTAATGCAAGGTTGGACTAGAGAAAGGTTTTTTTTTTTTTTTTTTTTTTTTTTTTACCTGGGCTCTGTGAATTTTTTTTCCCATAAGTAGGATGACTGTATTTCACTGTGATTTATTTTCTTTCTAATATGATATATAAACTATTTAATGCATTTTACTTAAAAAAACTACTCTTCTGAGGAGGGGGGGGGAACATAGATTTCACCAGCTTGCAAGAATATCCAATGCACCATAAAGGTTGAAAATGTTTGGGTAAAGTGGTCACTGAATTCTTTTCCAACTATGGGCTATGAGGAGCTCCAGTCCTAAATGGAAAGTGCCTTGGATGAGTGGGGGTTCATGGGAGACAGAGAAGGGTGGGTGACTATCTTGGGCTTGGGGAGGCTGAGTTTTTGGTGCAGCCTTCTCAAATTTTCTCTATCCCAACCTCTCAAACCCTTCTTCCAAATTAAAAAGAGTATTTTTGTCTTTCCTTATCCTGGTGCAGTGAGGGTAAGGGAGGATCAAATAAAGGGAGTTCTTTAGACTCCATCATTAAGCACCCCCTGTACACCAGCCCATGTTCTAAGTGTTGGGTACTCAGTGCCATTCTATTAACAACTGTGAGACCTTGGGCTTCAATTTCCTCATCTGCAAAATGAGATTGTTGGATTAGATGGTCACTATGGACCTTGTCGAACTCTAAATTGATAAACCTATAATTACTCTGTAATTTGATCATGTGATCAATTTACAGTGTAATTTGATAATCTGATGATTCAAATCTGGCCTCAGATACTTCCTAGTTCTATTAACCCTGGTCAAGTCAGGTTCCTTGCTGTGGAACTCTGTTTTTCCCAGAAATCGGCTGGAATCAGGATCACTAAACGTCTTTATTCTTGATCTTTTACGGTCAAGGTCAGGGGGTTAGGCGTAGCAACCTCACACACACCTTCCTCCCTCAAATGCCAGGAGAGACTGAGTCAGCTTCTGCGTCTCAATTCCTCTTCCT
Organism: Sminthopsis crassicaudata; assembly: GCF_048593235.1. NCBI lineage: Eukaryota > Metazoa > Chordata > Mammalia > Dasyuromorphia > Dasyuridae > Sminthopsis > Sminthopsis crassicaudata. The sequence continues at coordinate 625,838,076 of NC_133619.1, forward strand.
CCTCCTACTTTCCCCCCGCCCCCACATGTCACTTCCCCCTCTTTGTCCCACCAATCAAGTTAGCACAGAACAGCTGGGGAGGGTCAACCTTCAAACAAGTTAATAGGGAACTGTCCAATTGGCAATTAGTCTCACGTACTTCATTATCCAAGTGCATTGCTCAGTTCTAGTCCTTTACAGTTCCTCATCTGTAAAATGGGGATAGTGAGAGCACTTCTCAGGGTTGTTGTGAACCTCAAATGAGATAATAATTGTAAACTATGTGCCTGGCCCATAATAGATACTATCTAAATGCTCCTTCCTTCTCTTTCTCCCAATCTGGCATATAATTTTTATTTTTCAGACCCAATTTTTGATTTCATTGATAGTATTCCCAATGAGGAAATATTCTCTACTAAGGCAGGCCATGGGATCATTGATTTAGAGCTGAAAGGGGCCTTAGAGACCATTTCATCTGTCCCCCAATTTGAAAAGTCAGGAAATTGAGCCTCATAGAAATTAAATAATTAGTCCCACATCACACAGCTGGCAAGTATCAGGGGCAGAATTTGAATCCATGCTTACCAGCTCCTAAGTGCCATCCTTTATTTCAATGCTTAGTACAGGGGCTGGCACATAGTAGATGTTTAAGTAAATATTAGCCATTATACAACCTAAGAGGATCAAACAAGTCATGAAGGAAAATAAGTTTGACTGGCCTAAGGACATTATACTCCTCCTCCCCAGAGCAGCCAGATCTAATGTCAATAGTCAGTAAGAATTTATGAAGTGCCTACTGTGTGCCAAGCATTATGCTAAGCTATGGGGGATACAAAAAGAGGCAAAAGCCAGTCCCTGCCCCCAGGGAGTTCACAATCTATTATAAACAAATATGTACAGACTATATACAAGATAAATGAGAAGAGGAGTTCACAATCTATTATAAACAAATATGTACAGACTATATACAAGATAAATGAGAAGAGGAGGATTTAGAACCTAGAATTGAGAGATCAGGGAAAGCTTCCTAAAGAGGATGGGATTTTAATTGAGACTTTGAAGGAAGTGAGATGAGAAAAAGGGAGAAGAGAGTGTCTTAGGCATGGGGAACAGTTAGAAAAAAAGGCCCTCACCAGGAGATTAGTGTCTTTTTGTAGAATAGCCAGGAAATCAGAGGACATGTTGGGGAGTAAGAAGACTGGAAAGGGAGGTTACAAAGGGCTTTGAATGCCAACCAGAACATTTTTATTTGCTCCTGGAGGCAATAGGGAATGACTGGAGTTTATTGAGTTTGGAGGGGGGGTTGATGGGTATGTAATTTTGTTTTAGGAAAATCACTTGGATGACTGAATGGGGAATGGACTGAAGTTGGGAGAGACTTGAGGCAGGCATATCCACCAGCAACTATTACAATAATTCAGATGTGAAATCATGAGGGTTTGCCTTAGAGATGGCTGTGTCAGAGGAGAGAAGGAGGTATATTGGAGAAATACTGCAGAGGTGAGATTGACAGGAGATGCTACAGAGGTGAAATTAACAGGAGGTGCTGCAGAGGTAAAATTAACAAGTGATGTTGCAGAGGTGAGATTGACAGGAGATGCTGCAGAGATGGGATTGACAGGAGATGCTACAGAAGTGAAATTAACAAGAGATGCTACAGAGGTAAGATTGACAGGAGATGCTGCAGTGGTTAAATTGACAGATGCTACAGAAGGAAAATTAACAAGAGATGCTACAGAGGTGAGATTGACAGGAGATGCTACAGAGGTGAAATTAACAGGATGTGCTGCAGAGATGAAATTAACAAGAGATGCTGCAGCAGTGAGATTGACAGGAGATTTAGCAGTGAAATTGACAGGAGACAGAGGTGAAATTAACAGGAGATGCTGCAGCACTGAGATTGATAGGAGATGCTACAAAGGTGAAATTAACAGGAAGTACTGCAGAAGTAAAATTAACAGGAGGTGTATACTGCAGAAGTGAGATTGACAAGTTTTAGCAATAGCTTGGATATGGAGGGTGAGAGATGGAGAGGAATCCAGGAAGACGCTTAGGCTGGGAGTCTGGGGGACTGGGAGGATGTTGTCCTTGACAAGAGGGAAGTTAGGTGGTTGGGGAGGGTTTAGGGGAATTTGGGGGCATGTTGAGTTTAAGATGTCTACTGCATATTCTGGGTGTCAGAAAGGCATTTGGAGACATGAGACTGGGAATCAGCAGAGATGTTAGGACAAGATAATTAAATTTGAGAATCATCAGCATAGAGACAATAATTAAATCCACAGGAGCTGATGAGATCACCAAATGAAGTAGTATAGAGGGAGAAGAGAAGAGAGCACAGGACAGAACACTGAGGGACAACTACAGTTAGAGGGCACCACCTGGATGAGGATCCGACAAAGGAGACTGAGAAGGATCAGAAGGTCTGATAGGCAGGAGGAAAACCAGGAGAGAGGGCTATCCTGAAAACCTAGAGAGAAGAGAGTATCAAGGAGAAGAAGGTGATCAACAGTGTCAAAGGCTGGAGAGAGTTCAAGAAGAATGAGGATTGGGAAAAGGTCATTGGATTTGGCAACTAAGAGATCATTGATAACTTTGGAGAGCGCGCTTTCCATGGAATGTGATCGGAAGCCTGATTATAAGGGGTTAAGAAGAGAAAGAAAGGAGAGAAAGTGGAGGCACTTACTGTAGGTGACTTTCTTGGGGAATTTAACCCCAAAGGGTAGGGGAGGTATAGGATGATGTTAGCAGGGATGGGAGGCTCAGTAAGCTTATTTGAGGATGGGGGAGACATGGGTATCTTTGTAGGGCATGAGCCAGTAGCGGGGGGGAGATTGAAGATGAAAGAGTGGTCATAACAGATAGGATGGGATGGGATGGAATCGCTTTTGCCAGTAGGGGGGTTTGCCATGGTAAGAAATAAGGCCATCTCTTAAAATAAGACAGGGGTAAAGGAGGGGTGCCATTGATACAAGGCAGCCAAGGCAAGATGCAAGATAAGAAAGCATGGAGAAGAGGAGACTCTCACAGAAACTGGCCTCAATTGTTTCTGTAAAATATGAGGCAAGATTGTCAGGTGAGAGAGGGAAGCCATGGGAAGTTTGGAGAGAAATGAAAAGGTTTGGAAGGGCCACTATGGACAGGGGAAGAATGCATTGAGAAGGGAGATATAGTGGGATTGCCTAGCAACAGTGAGGTGTCCCATTTGAGATTATGTGATGTGGTGGACCCAATCAGAATGATTGCTTGATTTTCTCTATCTTTGTTTAGACAGCATATGTGTAGGTGGGAGTGTGATCCAAGACTGAAGTTTGGCAAGGTGCAACTGGTAAAATAGAAGGGACTTATGAACTCAAGAGATGAAGTCAGGGCAAAGTTGAAGGGGTTCACCAAGGGATCAAGATGGGGAGAAGAAGAGAGAGTGGCTAGTGCCCAGAAACTAGCCTAGGAGAGAAATGAAGGATGGAAGGCTTGGTGCAGATGGAAGGTTTGGTAAAGGAAGACAGGAAGAGGTGAAAAATCAGGAGATTATGGTCAGATAAAGGGATTTCAGAATTCTTGGATTGTGGTGGTGATCCATTGATGGGTGATGGAAAGATTAAGAGTACAACTATTTTTATGTGTGGCTGAAGTGGGGCGGAGGAGTAGTTCATGGGAAATGAGTGGTTAGGAAGTTTGGGAGAAACAATGTGAATGATGAAGACCCTTAATTTGAAGGCAGGAGTTGGGGAAAAGAGAATATTGTGAGTCATGTACCAGACTCATTAAGGAAGAAAGGGAAGTGATCTGAAGGGCTCTAGGGAACAGCCAGCAGGATTTTGATTGGGTGGTAGTTAGGAACTGAATGAACCTCAGAAGAGGAAAATTTACTGGGTGATGGAGAGAGAAGGAAAACCCTAAGGTAGCAATGGGAACAAATACCTGTCCTTCACCAGTGAACCTAGAAGATGAGTAAAAATGAAGGCAGTATTGGAAATGGCGGTCAGGGAGGCTGTGTCATTAGGGGAAGTCAGGTCTCGGTGATTGAGAAAAGATGGAAGGAGGAGTGGGAGAGGAAATGATTGAGGATAAAGGCAAGTTTTATTGCCTATGGAACAGGCATTTCTGAGGATACAGTGAAAGGGCTGGGTAGTGTGTGAAGGGGACCTTGCAGAGGGAGGATTAAGAGGAAGATGAATAAAGAATTGGGTGATGAGTGATGGGGCCTGAGGTTTCAGGGTGACCTAGAGGGGGTCGTAGGGTGTGACCAGGTGTGAGTGTGGATTCCCGAGTGGAAGGCACGACTCCTCAGGGGAGCATGGTGATCAGGCAGGACACAGGTGCGGCACGGGATGGAAGGCTCACGCTCAGATGGGAAGCCTGCCTCGATCCTCCTCTTCCCTCTGAAGGTGCTGCAGGCGACAGAGGTTGGACCACTTCACAGCAGGAGATGGGAGTGCTGCTGCCTGCCGCCTTTCTGTCCCTCCCGTCCTGCAGTGTCACTTGGTCCAGGGGAGGGATTGGCACCTGTGGCGGCAGAAGGGAGGCTAGGATTGTGGTAGTGGGTTGAGGACCCTTCTATCTTGCAGTACTGAACCAGCTGGAGGAACTTTTGAGTGACATGAAGGCTGATGTAACCCGCCTGCCCTCCATGTTGTCCCGGATCCCTCCCGTGGCTGCCCGTCTACAGATGTCTGAACGCAGCATCCTGAGCCGCCTGACAAACCGAGCCGGAGATCCCACCGTCCAGCAGGTCAGGCTGGCCCACCTGGGCCTGGAACCTTCCCCCGGGCTCCACGCCCCCAGCTTTGGCCGGGGAGCAGTCTTCCGAGATGCTCCACGGGGGGCGCTCTGCCGGGGCCTTTCCCGTCCTCTCCGTCTAGGGGAGCCAGCCCGCTGAGCTGGCCTAGGGTGAGGTTCTGGGTGGAGATGGGACGGAGGCAGCATTGAAACCTCAGCCCTCGCCCTCCAGGGTTCTTTCGGCTCCTCCCAGATGTACAACAACAACTTTGGGCCAAACTTCCGGGCTCCTGGACCAGGCGGGATTGTCAACTACAGCCAGATGCCCCTCGGCCCCTATGTGACTGGTAGGTTGGACGTTACTAGCCCATCCTAATGGAGATTTGTTAAGCGGCAAATTTCAGGGGACCACAAATGAAACCAAAGGACACTAGGCAAGCCAGATGTTTTCTTTCTTAATAGATATTTAGCCGTTTTCAAGATTTTCCTCTGTTGCAGTTCTCATTTCCAACTGAGGTAAGGTGACCCTTATTTCTCTCTGCTAACCACATTCTATGGTTCCATCCTTCAGGGGTTATGGTTTTTTTTTAGGTCTTCCATCTAAAGGGACAACCAGTTCTGCTCCAGGTAGCGTTAAAAAGAGGCAAGGTGATCTAGAATGTCTTTTGTCATCATTAAGGTTGGAAGGCAACTTAGGGAACATCTGGTCTAATAGCCTCATTTTTCACATGAGGAAACTTAAGTCCTGGAAAAATGACATCACAGGAAGTGAATGGCAGAGCTGGGACTCAAATTCAGGTCACAGGATCTTAGACTGAGAAACTGCATGGACCTCAGAGGATCTCATTTTACAGAGGAGGAAACCGAGGACCGGGAAGGTTAAGGGGCGTAAAGGACCAGAATCAGAATTTGAACTGGGTCCTCTGATCTCCCAAATAGAACTCTTTTCTCTCTCCTCCTGCTTCCATGTTCTTCTATTCTTTTTGAGACTCTCCCTCACCCACAAGAATTTCCCATCCGTGTCCCATGGTGACTGCCTCCAGGTTCCTCCTCTTTCCTCAAAGACCACCTATTAGCCAGCGAGACACCCCCCCCCCCAGATTTTAATCTGCGACCATTGCAATGTAGGCTGAAGTGACAACAGGGATCTAAGCAGTGAAGGTCACATCCTTACCATTCCCCCAGTTAGCTGAGATCTCTGCTGAGAGAAGGGCAGGTGTGGAACCTGGCTGGCCACATCTGTTGCAGGAAGGCTGGCAGGGCATCCCCTAGGCCAGGTCTCTAAAGAGGTCCTGAATCTCCACGACACTGGATCCTCCTTGAATGTGGGTGCTGGGTGTGAGATCTACTGGATCTCTAAGGCGGCCCCATGATGGAGTAGTTACCTTGAAGCCAGTCTTCTCTGTCTTTATCCTGTTTACCCCGACTCAGCCTGGTGAGAAGCATTTATTAAGTATTTACTATGTGGTTGGAAATCCTGTCTAGGCTTTACTAAATTTTTAAAAATTAAAACCTAAAACAATTATATTTAAGTGGATAGAGATCCAGCCGTGGTGCCAGGAGGAACCGATTTGAGTCCTGCCTTGGACATAGACTGGCTGTGTGATCCTGGATAGTAATTTATCTCCATAGTTCTCTCAAGTAATTCTCTAAAGACCTTAAGCTGTGGAGAAGGTGGCAGTGGGCATTAGGAGAAGGAATTTCCTTGTCTGGGAGTTCTCAGGTCCAGCATCTGTTCCCATTCAGCAGGCTTTTTATAAAGTCTGTGTGCCCAATATCTGGCACAGTGGTTGGCACAGGGGGTAGTTAGTCTCTTAAATACTAGTTGCTGATCCCATTTAGCTCTGTTCATTAATAAGCATTTATTAAGTGCTCATCATGTGTCAACCACTGTGCTGGACCATGGGACATAAATCCGGCCTTGCCCTTACCTGGTCATCCTACCTACACCTCTTTCCCTTACTCTGAAGTTCATCGTTCACATCCTAAGTGCCCAATTTCTTCCTTTTCCATTTCCTTATCTTGAAACTTCCCCCAGTTTGTTCTCCACACCCTGCTTCCTCCTTCCTCTGTGACCTTGTCCCCGTCACCTTTGTGGACCTTAGTTCCTCCTCTATAGAATGGACCAGCTGGTGGGAGTAATTGCAGCCACGGCCAGTGGTGACGCCATCTGCATTTCCTTTCCCTTGATGCTCTGGGGCTCCCCAACTTTCTATCTCTGAGCCCATGAGTCTGCTTTCTTTGTTTTCTCCTCTGGATTTTTGTCGTAGCTGCGTTGGAGGGGTCTCTTAGGGACCTCGGGGATGGGACCTGGTCCGGGCTTTGCCAAGTAGGTCCCCGGCCAGCCAGAATCTGAGTCAAGATGGTGCTGGTTAGCCAGGGCTCAGGGACCTCTGGCTCTGTGAAGTTTGTAGCCCACCGGGTGAGGGTCCTTGGGGCTGCAGGCAAGGAGTGCCCAAACCCAGGGTTGGTTTGTGAGTGAAGGGCCAGAAGGACCCAGGTGGGGCAGGAAGGCCGTGTCAGGAGCTGGAGGGAGAGTGGGGTGCTCCTGCCGCTCCGGGCCAGCCCTCCTCGGGGGCTGCTACGTTGAGACCCATTTGGGGAGCCCTGAATGGAGTAGAGAAGTGACCAAATGCTAGGGGGTCGGTGTGTGTCTCGTGTGCCTGTTTCTGTCCGTGTCTGGGTTGCAATGCAGTTTGCCAACTCTCCATTATTGCTCGTTCAGACTCATGTTCTGCCTCCACTGTGTTGTGTGCCTTCATTTCGCCTCTCACTCCACCCAAACCCCCTATGGATAATAATGTGGAGAAGGGGGGCTGTGCCTGCAGACCATGTGGGAGGGAAGGGGGGAAACGGGGAGAAATAGCCAGGACCTTCCCCCAGCTCAGAGATAACGGAGCTCCCACGGCCTCCTCCCTCTCTGTCCACCTCGGGTCCACCCACTGTGGCGTGACAGCATGGCTCTGGTCAAGGTGGTGGAGTCTGAGTCTTGTCTCTGACACCAAGACTTGTGGGACTCCAGCAAAGGCCCCAAACTTCCTGAGCTTCAGCCCAGGAAAAGGTCCTGACAAGAGGGATGCTGTGAGGTCCCCTCAGATGGTATAGGCAACATGTTCTTAGTCTTAATTATCATGGGGTTTAACTTGGGTCAGAGCCACCTCCCCTAACTGGAAGTAGCTGAGGGAAGATGTCCTGGGTCTTATCCTGAGGGAAAAAAAACAGAAGTCCCTGCAGGTCTGGTGCGCTTTGGGTCAGTCACCTTTGTGTGATGTCATGATTTAAGGTTTGCTAAAGAGTTTATACCAGTGATCCCATTTGATCATCACTCAGTCCCGTGGACCTTTGCAATTATTCTGTACTCCCTCCTCTTCCTTCATTCCTGCCTGAGCAAATATATTCTGAGATGGGGACATCTCCCAGCTGAAAAAGGTGGGGATAGGATTTGAATCCAGGCCTTCTGCATCTAGTTGGGGGGCTCTTTCCCCAAGATGCCACCCTGCTTCTGTAAGCTTTAGCCCTTTTTTGTCTAGAGGAAAAACACTGGGGTCCTGAGGGCACCCAACTGTCCAGGCTAAGGGGCAGCTGTAGGGATCATTTATCCATCTATCAGGCATCTATCTATCTATCAGATTATCTATCTATCTATCCATCCATCCTTCTTTCTTTCTTTCTATCTATCTATCTATCTATCTATCTATCTATCTATCTATCTATCTATCTATCTATCTTATCTATCTTTCTATCTTTACATATCTCTATCCAACTTTATCATCCTTCTACTTATATTTCTATAGTCATCTATATTTATTCATCCATTTTTCTATATTAATCTATCCATCCATTTTTCTTTCTTTTTTCCCTCTTATCTATATCTGTCCATCTTCTTCTCTTTCTATATTCATCTTTCTCTATCCACTCATTTATTTACTTATATTGTTCCATCCATGTCACCTTAATTTCTTTTTCTTTCCTCCTTCCTTCCTTTCTTCCATTTATCTATAACTTTTCTTTATATCTATGGTCTACTTATCTTTATATATTCATCTACCAATGTTTATCCATCCATCTTCTTTCCTTCCTACTTCTTTCTTTCTTTCTTTCTTTCTTTCTTTCTTTCTTTCTTTCTTTCTTTCTTTCTTTCTTTCTTTCTTTCTTTCTTTCTTTCTTTCTTTCTTTCTTTCTTTCTTTCTTTCTTTCTTTCTTTCTCTTTATTTCTTTCTCTCTTTCTTTCTTTTTCTTCCTTTTTCTTCCTTCCTCTTTCTTTCTTTCTTCCTTCCTTTCTCTCTCTTCCTTTTTCTTCCTTTCTTCCTTTCTCTTCCTTCCTTCCTTTCTTTCTCTTTCTTTTTTTCCCTTTCTTTTTCTTTCTCTCTCCCTTCTCTTTCTTTTTCTTTTTTCTTCCTTCCTTCCTTCCTTCCTTCCTTCCTTTCCTTTCCTTTCTTCCTTCCTTCCTTCCTTTCTCTTTCTTTCTTTTTCCCTTCCTTTCTCTTTCTCACCCTTCCTTCCTTTCTTTTTCTCTCTTCCTTTCTTTTTCTTCCTTCCTTCCTTTCTCTTTCTTTCTCTTTCTCTCTCACTCTTCCTTTCTCTCTCCTTTCTTTCTCTTTCTTTCTTTCTTTCTTTTTCTTTTTTTCTTTCTTTCTCTTCCTTCCTTCTTTCCTTCCTTCCTTCCTTCTTTCCTTCCTTCCTTCCTTTCTCTTTCTCTTCCTTCCTTCCTTCCTCTTTCTCTTCCTTTCTTTCTCTTCCTTCCTTTCTTTCTTTCTTCCTTTCTTCCTTTCTCTTTCTTTCTTTCTCTCTTCCTTCCTTTCTCTTTCTTTCTTTCTTTCTTTCTTTCTTTCTTTCTTTCTTTCTTTCTTTCTTTCTTTCTTTCTTTCTTTCTTTCTTTCTTTCTTTCTTTCTTTTCCCTTCCTTTCTCTTTCTTTTTTTTCCTTCCTTTGTCTTTCTTTCTCTCTCTCACTCTTCCTTCCTTCCTTTCTTTTTCTTCCTTCCTTTGTCTTTCTTTCTCTCACTCTTCCTTCCTTTCTCTCTTTCTTTCTCTCTCTTCCTTCCTTTCTTTTCCTCCCTCCCTCCCTCCCTCCCTCCCTCCTTCCTTCCTTCCTTCCTTCCTTCCTTCCTTCCTTCCTTCCTTCCTTCCTTCCTTCCTTCCTTCCTTTCTTTTTCTTTCTCTCTCACTCTTCCTTCCTTTCTCTTTCTTTTTCTCTCACTCTTACTTTTTTCTTTCTCTCTCTCCCTTCTTTCCTTCCTTTCTTTTTTCTTCCTTCCTTCCTTATCCATCTATAATTGTCCATCCACTTATCTTTTTTTCTCTATATTTATTCATCCATTTACCTACCTATATTTATCCACCTATGCTCCTCCTTTCTACCTCACTACTTACCTCTGTCTATCCGCTCCCTTACCTTTTTATACTCCTCTGTCTATCCCCGTGCATTTACGTTTAGCCCCGCACCTTTCCACATGTACCCATTCCCCCACTTCTCCTGTATTTCTTTGAGTTCCACCTGTCTCCATCCGTGCACGTATCTCCCTCTATCCGTCCTGGTATTTAGCTGTCTAATTAAGGATCAGAGCTTTAGCGCTAGAAGGAACTTAACTTTAATTAACCTCTCACTTGATGAGGAAGAGGAGCCCCAGACAAGGGACGGGCTTTGCACCCTCCCCCTCCCCCCCAGCAGCTGGGCATACTCATAGACTTTGAAGGAGACCTTAGAGGTCACTAGGCCCCGCCTCTCCTTCCCCACCAGAGCAGGCGGAGGCCCAGACAGGGAAGGCCCTTGGCCAGAAGCGCGGGGCCAGTAAGTGTCTGAAGTGGACGCCAGGGGGCGATGTGGGGAGCCAAGGCTCTGCCCGGGGAGCCCTCTCCCTGGGGGCGAGCCGAGCCCAGGGGGCCTTGGGGGTCGCTAACACCTCACTCTCTGTGTCCTTGCAGCCACGCCCACCGGGCCACCCGCCAGCCACCCAGACAGAAAAGGAGCCGACTCCCTGAAAGATGGTGCTGCTTTGGGACGCAAGGGGAAACTCAGTGACGTCATCTGCATTGAAGACTAAGTCCCCGCCCTCGAGGGCCCAATGCCCGGAAGTGCCGCTGTGTCATATCAAGTGTTCTTCCAAAAAAAAAAAAAAACAAAAAAAAAAACAAAAAAAAAAAAAACAAAAAGAAAGAAAGGAAAAGGAAAAAAGGGAAAAAGGAAAAAAGAAAGAAAAAAAGAAAAACAAATAGCGACTTAAAAAAATCCAGTTCCAGAACTTCTTAGAAGGGATTCCATTTATTTGTACATCTTTTGCACTTTCTTATTGAAGACTCGAAGAGTTTGTCTTGATAAAAGTTGAATGAATTATGAAGGATTATAATGTTAACAGTATTTATGTCTCTGTTTTTATCAACATGCATAAAGTGCGGAGGGAAACCTCGCTGGAGCCCCCATTTCTAGACTTGTGGACCCTCCCCGCCAGCCGGGACAAGGCTTCATTTTCTGGGCGCCTCCTGTGTGGCTCCCGACTCCTCGCCATCATTGTGTTTGAGCAGCTGCATGCACCTCCCGCCCTCCGGCTCCTGTCTGTCCTCCCGACGCCACCTGGGTCAGAGGCCCCCTCTTGGACCGGCAGCGGGAGCCACCGCAAGGACCTGCCGGGATAAGCTCAGCGGGAGGGGCTTTGCCTTTTCTGCCACTTGTCCTCCTGCCACTGGCCTAGAGGCGACTTGGCTCTGCCTGGAAATGCTCTCCCTGGGGATGCCCCTGGGACCATGCGGGGCTCACCCGGAAGAAGGTGCCGATTCCTCCGGCCAAAGCCCCTCTGAGCGGGCCCTGCCACCGGCCTCCACCTTCACTGGAGATGACCTGGAATCACTCTGGGGGGTGGCGACAGGGAGCCTGACAACAGGAATAAGAGATTCCTGGAGAGGAAAGAGGGGCTTTGTCTGTGTCTGGGGATCGGGCGTGGGGGACACCTTTTTTCCTGTTGTTGTGGAAGACTAGTTTGATGGACACCAGCAGGTTGGAGTTAGTTTTAGTTATCTTCAAAGTACTCTGGGATGGAGGACGGAATGAGCTCCAGGGGACAGAACTAGGCAAAGGGAGGAGAAAGGAGCGGCAAAATGGCAGATTTGGGCTTGATGTCAGGAAGAACTCCCAACAGCTCTGTGCGGTGCCCCCTTTCCCCCCGAATGGGTTACCTTGGGAGATTGTGGCTTCCCCCTCACTGAACGCCTGACCACTCGCTGGGGGACTCTGTAGAGGAGATTCATCTTTGTACATTAGTTGGAATAGATGGCCAGGAGAGGTCCTGGGAAGGTGACGGATCGTAGAATTCGGCTGTTCCAGGAAGGAGAGGCTGGACAGATAAGGAGTCATTGGGGATAACATCTGCCTGCAAGAGTTGAGGTCTGCTTTGAGGCAGGTGGGGGGAGCCCAGAGCCTTTCCATCCTGTTTCCTCCTGTACCAAAAGGCCCTTTTTTGTCCCTTTCAGCAGCCAAACTCTTTATGTGTGAAAGGGATCCTAACTTAGACCTTCTTGCTTCCCAGCTGCTGCTTCTCTTCGTCCAGACCTACTGTGGGCCAGGTATCGGTGCTTAGTGAGGAGAAGGGGAGTTGTGGCCTTCAGAGTAGACGGAAAGGGGTCTCTGGGAGCTTCCGAAGGGGACTGACTCGGCTTCTGTCTGAGGCTGGGAGGGGCAACACCCGCCAGAGTTTTGGGGTTCATGAAGCCCTTGCTGCGTACCAGGCGCTGTGTTAGGTGCCTAAGCAGAACTGTCCCTGTCCTCAAGGAGTTCACATTTTATTAAAAAGGAGATGGCAAGTTCTTGTAGGGAATCGGCTGCGGGTGATGGAACAGGTCACGCATCTGCTGCTGATGTGACCTGGAAAGAGAGATGGGCCTTGGTTCTGGATCTGGTTCTGCTAGCTGGCTGACTTTTGTGGAGTTCCTTCTCCTGGTGATCTCCCTTATGGCATGAGAGGATCGACTCTGCTCTCCAAGGGCCCTTCCCACACCTTGAGGATAGTACAGGGGCTCGGGGAGACTTCTCTGCCCCTCTCCCCGAGTTTAGATGACAAGTAGAAGTGGCAAGAGCATTGGATTAGGGAAAAGCACTTCAACTTTGGTCCGGGGCAGGCCCGATTGCAGTGTGTGTGTAGCAGATTCACCCATGCCGGCTGCTGCCCTTGGCAGTCCATAGTGATCACTGAATGCCGTCTCCATAAACTTTATGTTCTTCAGTTAGTAGTACCTCCTCCCCAGGGCCTCCTTGGCTCGGGCCAACAGGTGGGGCTGGGGGGTGTATGCATGCCTGTTGCAAGGTCACTCTCCTCCTCCTTGGCCAGACATTAGGCGTCCTGCTTTTCCCGGCATTCTCTGGGGCAGAGCTCTTGCCAGGGGACGCTCGGAGCCCCCCCCCCCCCCCCCCAGTCTGAGATGACTATTTCGTCAGCTGCCTTCAGACCGTGAAGTCTTTGGCCAATAGCCTGAAGGGGCTCCAAGGCCACGGGCGCCATGTTGGTCCTCTCCAGGGGCTGTGAGCCGCCCCCACCGGCTGTCTGTCGCTTTATTCATCCAATGAATGAGTTGGCATTGCTGCTTAGGATGATCGTGCTTGTTTTTCTGTCCCTTTTCTCCCCGCTGCCCTCCTTTATTTGGCTTCCTCCCCTGTTTGCTCTTGCTTTGAGTAGCATCTTCTTGATCATCATCATTCTGCTCTCCGAGGACCCTCAGGGCTCATGAGGGTCCTGGTCCCTGCCCTTCACTGGACCTGGGTGCCCATCTTGGCCCTAGAGGGGGCCCTGTGGGCCGGGGTCACCCATGACCACACTCTTCCCAGACTGGTATTTGGGGAATTGAATCCCTTGGGGGGGTGCGTGATAGACCACTATCCCTGCAGGGATCCTCACATTAAAGGAGGAAGAAAAGTCATCCTCTTGTCCAAAGTGTGGGGGGGAAGTCAACTGTTTTCAGTGTGTCTATTTGGGAGATTTTCAAGCTCCCTTGTGGAGGGAGGGGCAGAGTGGGAGAGCCTCGGTCATTGCCTGGTGAGGTTATGAGCCCTTTTGGGGTTTGACCTTGGGCAAAATCCCTTCCCTTTCTATGAACCTCAGTTTCCTCTTCTTTAAAATAAGGGACTGGGTCTCTTAAGTTAACTCCTGGGTGCTCCTGCCACATTTTCTGGTGTTATCATTTAAATCAGTGATGTCTTGGGCTTCTAGAGGGCCTCAGGGCTGAAAGTCTGAAAGCCTCCGTGGCCCCTTGTTCTTTTCCAGGCTGTGTGAGTGATTTCTGGATCTGCAGCCTCCCTGCTCTCCCAATGCATCTCTCTTTTCCTCCCTTTGCCAGACTGTCTCCCCAAACCACAAATGGATATAATTTAGGAACTCGTATTTAATCTTTCTCTCGGAGGAGATGGAGCCTCCCCCTTCCAAATCGGCTTTTATTAGTGACTGGGCTGAGATTGTAGCTGGGGCCAGGCTTGGGAGAAGGCCTCCAGGTGGAGGGCGAGGACCCCCTGGAGCCCCTTCCCGAGCCTTTCCCATGCTCTTGAGGTCTTCATTCTGGTCAGGCAGGAAGGAGGAATATTTGTTGTTTCTCTGGTTTCCCCAATCTGGGTTTCTGGGAGAGTAAAAAGCTTATCCCAACTTGGAGGAAGGAGGTCCGCTTAGGCCTGAAGGAACAAGGGGAAAGGCCTTTATCCAGTGCTCGAGTGGCCCTGAGCAAGTCACTTAAACTCCTAGGGGGAAGTCTCTCCAGATCCTCCCTCTGCTAGGGAAGGAGAAGTCTGGATCTGTCTCGACCCTCAGGGTGGGACAGGAGAAGGAAGGTTCTGGGCCAGAGATAGAAGGAATGTTCTGGGCCAGAGATAGGAGAAGGAAGGTTCTGGGCCAGAGAGAGAAGGTTCTGGACTAGACAGGAGAAGGAAAGTTCTGGGCCAGAAATAGAAGGAAGATTCTGGGCCAGACAGGAGAAGGAAGGTTCTGGGCCAGAGATAGAAGGAAGGTTCTGGGCCGGCCCTAGTTAGGTTTGAGGAGGAGCAAGACCTGGAGAAGCAGAGGCAAGGGCTGCTGGGCCAGCTTGGGGGGTTTGGGGGGACCCAGAGGCAGAGCCTCCAGGAAGCCAAAGGAAGGACGGGCAGAGCCCTGAGGATGCCAGGGCAGGGGCCCCCGCCGGACCTCTCTGCCTTAGTTGGGCAAAAGGGCCCCGAGTTCGCGGCGGAACCCGAGGCCCCGAGCTCTCCCGGCTGAAGCATCTTTTGTCGAAGAAATTGGCGTTTTATGTGACCTGATGTTTACAGCCCAAAGTCATTAAGTTTTTGTGTTGAGGAATTTGTCTTAATTTCTAGATTTTTTTTTAAGGGAAAAAAAGTATTTTTTTAGGTACAAGAATCACACTGGATTTGCGGGTGTACGTGTTTGTGCTTGTGTGCGCTAGGAGCTCGTCCAGTCACTAGGAATTCGGGACCAGGCCTTTCCTCTGGCCAGGACAGGAGGGGGGCCCGCTAGGGCTCGGCCACGGAGGGGGTCTCCCTCTGCCCCCATCCCCCCCTCGTCCAGCGGGCCGCCTTGGCCAGCCGCTGCGGGGAAGACTTCGTGGGCCCGATGGTTTTTTCCTTTTTTCTGATTTCCTCTTAACCACCAAATGAACGCTTCGTTCCCAGCGAGGTTTGGGCATCCCGGAGGCGGGCCTGGGAAGGCCGGAGGG
The DNA here is from genome assembly GCF_048593235.1 of Sminthopsis crassicaudata. Taxonomy (NCBI): domain Eukaryota; kingdom Metazoa; phylum Chordata; class Mammalia; order Dasyuromorphia; family Dasyuridae; genus Sminthopsis; species Sminthopsis crassicaudata. Next base: position 625,853,449 of record NC_133619.1, read on the forward strand.
CTGGGCTCAGGGCTCCCACGGCCGGCTCCCGCCACGATTCCGCGCAGGGCCGCCGGCAGGGGCAGGAGGGCGGACAGATACTGGGGCCCACACGCTCACATCTACTTTGTACTCTGTGTGTATCTGTTTTTGTTTTCTGTGTTTTAAATAAAGCCTTTGAGAAAGGAGGAAACAGAGTCCGACTCATCTCTAAGGTGGGGGGAGGCTCCTCAGGACCATCGCGGGTCTCCCCTCCCCTAGGGCTGGGCTCGCTCTCCCCAAATACAACCAGGCGGTTTTGTGCCGGGAGAAGGGGGCAAAGTACACCCTGATTTAACTGGGGAGGCTCAGTGAGAGGAGGCTCAGGCATGGGGAGGCTCAGAGAGAGGAGGCTCAGTGAGGAGGCTCAGAGATGGCGAAGTTGGGGAGAGTAGCGGCCGTCCCATAGTGTATTAATTGCCTAGACCGCGGAGATGAGCTTTGTTATTTCCACGGGGCCCCAAGACTGCCGGGGACGTCCCGGGGACCAAGAAGCCCCTCCCCCACCTCACGTGGCAAAGGGGATGAGGGGCCGGATGCGGGGCGGGGCCTGAGCAGGCAGAGGCGTGGCCATTCCTAGGGATCTCGGGCAAAAAGGGAGATAACTGACAAGACAGGCCCCCATCCCCCACTCGCCCCTTTTTGGTCAAGAATGAGTAGTTGAAGGTGAAAGCCATCTCACGACTTTTTTCGTTCTCGTTTATTGGCTGAATTGACTGGGGGGGAGCGCGAGGAGGGTGCACCGGCTGCTGCGTGAGACGGAGGCCCCTCAGGCCCTCCCCACCCTCTGACCCCTTATCCCAGGGGTTGCCTCCGCCAGCCCCCCAAGTCCCCCGACCTCGGGGCTCTGGGGGAGGGGCGGAGAACTAGGAGCCGAAAGAGCCGTGGTCAATAAGGCTTCTATTTTATTTTATTTTTTTTTTCATTCCATAAATACAAGAGCGGGCGCTCAGTCCGAGTCTTCGCTGGGAGCGCGATGTTCTAGGGAGGTTCGGGCCCAGACGGGTGATGCAGTGAGCTTGGAAACCGGCCGACATCCGTGTGTAGACATACTGGGGGATACGCGCATCCCCGCACACACGTGACGCTTATCAGGGAAAAACCCAAGTCCCCCAGCGCGCTATTTACACGAGAGGAATTGAACAGAGGATGAGAACGAGCCCCTCTTGAAACTTGGGGAGACCCAGGTTTGGAAAGGCGCCCCCCGCTGGAAGGGAGGCCGTGGGAGTGCGGGGACGGCTTTAACTTGATGGTTACAGAGCGGTGGGGGGTGGGGGGAGGCGCCTCGGCCCAGCCCGGCCCCTCCGAGGGTGACCGGCCTCCCCACTCGGGGCTCATCTGCCTCCAAGGCGCATTTAATCCGGTCCCTCGGAGGCTCTTTGCCCGCCGGGGTCTCGAGGGCTCCCAGAATTCTGGCTGACTCCCGGCACTCTCACCTGCGCAATTTTGTGCATTTAAAGATGGTTCTGAGACGGCCCGGCCCACTGCTGGGGGGGGGTCCCCAGGCAGACACAAAATGGCTCAGGCCCCGTCTGAACGGCTTCTGCAGAGAATGCTTGGGTTCAGCCTCTGGTTTTCTCCCCTTGACCCGGAGGTAGAAGCCCCAAGACCTAAGGCTCTCCGGGGGCAGAGCTGCTCAGAGGGGGCCCTGCCTGCCCCCACTGGGCATTTTTAAGGGAAGCGCGGTGTCCACCTCCAGGGTCAGAACTCGGGGTGACAGCTGACTCCCCTCCGCCCTGACCTGCGCCCACAGAGGAAGAAACATCCCTCTCCAGGAGGGATGTGGGAATGTGGGTCCTCCGGTGAATATCCCCCATGTTCAGTAGTGGCCCCCCCCCAGACAACGGGACTCTGGAGCTCTGAAGTGACTCTTGTCCTGGCATTCTCACTCCCTCAGGACCCACACTGCCTGAGAGGGGCTGCTTCCCGCACCTGTGTCTGAGGGGGGGGCTGCTTCCCGCACCTGTGCCTGGGGGGGGCTGCTTCCTGCACCTGTGCCTGGGGGGGGCTGCTTCCTGCACCTGTGTCTGAGGTGGGGGGGCTGCTTCCCTCACCTGTGCCCAAGGGGGGAGCTGCTTCCCTCACCTGTGCCTGAGGGGGGGGGGGTCTGCTCCCTGCACCTATGCCTGGGGGGGGCTGCTTCCCGCACCTGTGCCCAAGGGGGGAGCTGCTTCCCGCACCTGTGTCTGAGGTGGGGGGGCTGCTTCCCTCACCTGTGCCTGAGGGGGGGGGGGTCTGCTCCCTGCACCTATGCCTGGGGGGGTCTGCTTCCCGCACTTGTGTCTGGGAGGGGCTGCTTCCCTCACCTGTGTCTGAGGTGGGGGGGCTGCTTCCCTCACCTGTGCCTGAGGGGGGGGGGGTCTGCTCCCTGCACCTATGCCTGGGGGGGTCTGCTTCCCGCACTTGTGTCTGGGAGGGGCTGCTTCCCTCACCTGTGTCTGAGGGGGGCTGCTTCCCGCACCTGTGTCTGGGGGGGGGTCTGCTCCCTGCACCTATGCCTGGCTAAGCTCTCCCAATCTCAGGTCAGCCCACCACAGGTGGCTTCAGGGTCAGGGCAGGCTGTTCCCCTGGCACCAGCAGGGGACTCTTGCTGCCTGGAGACCCATTTCGTTCTGGCACCCTTCAGGACCAGCCCAAGGACCCGCCTGTAACTGGGCCAAGTTCTTCATCTATCAGAGTAGTTTTGTGGAAGCCAAAGCAGTCCTCGAGGCATCTGGGCTCAGGGGCAACCAACCTGGGGTCACTCCCCTGGACTGAGATCCAATGCTCTGCCTGCACGAGCTCCATAAGCTTCCCAAAGGGTCCATGACACCAAAAGACCCAGGATCCCTGGGCTGGCCCGTCCTTCCTTTCAGCTGTGGGCTGGCCCATTCACCCCTCCGAACTCTGGTTCTGATCCTGAGAGTGCCGGTCATCACTGGCACCCCTTGGGCCTTTCCTCAGAATAAGGGTTTTCCCGGGGGGCTTTCCCCATCTCTCTGGGGGTCCTCCCTGGCCAGACTGCTGGGATGTTTGGCTGGGTCAGTGGGAAGCTCCCTCCTGGAAAGCTCATGGAAGGGAGAGGAGCTGGTTCTGCTTGGCCCCAGAAAGCAGAACCAGGAGACAGATTTGGGCCCCCCCTTGCTGACCTCTGTTCGGGTTCTGGGCTGGGTCCCTTCTCCCCCAAGATCCCATGGTTCAGGCTGGTCAGTCCAAGGAAGCTGATCCTCCCTCTGCCCATGGATTAGACTAGCTTCCCCGGGCCTGGAGACCCCAGCCTGGGCCCACACTGGGGGTGCTGGTCCCTCAAAAGCTGCCAAGTCACCGAGTCACTGAGTCAGTGCTGGGAGAGAAGGCCTGAGGACTAGGAGACCCCTGAAGTGTGGGGGATGCTCCCCAAAGCACACTGCCTTGTGATGGCAACATCCGGGCACTCTCCCTTTGCTAATTCCTGCCCGCCTCATCCTTCTCAGCTCCTGTCTCTGACCCTGTGGCGAGCCCGGAACTGCGCTTTGTTTTTGGGCCGGCCCGACATGTGTTTCCTTTGCCCCAGTATCTCTAGCCTTCACCACCATGTTCCCAGCACATGGGGCTCTTGCTGGTCAGCTGATGGGCACAGGGCTAATCTGGGCTCCTGGGTCATGCTCTGCTTGGCCCTTCAGGGCAGGGCATCCCTCTCAGCTCGGGTTCTGGGACATTCGGGGCATGTGGGCAGTTTTACTGCAGGCGCCGCTCAGAGATGGCAGGGGGGGGGCAGCGGGTATGAACATCCCCATGGCTCAATGTGCTGGGCAGCTTTGGGAACGGCTGTGCCGGGCAGCTTTGGGAACGGCTCTGGCCTGGTCTATCCCTTCTCACAGTCTGGGGCCCATGGCAGCCAACGAGCCTGAAGGCCCCAAGGTCTGTTCAGAAGGCGCCCCCCCCCCCATCTCATGGCTGCTGCCTCTGGTTACTGGGGACAAAACTCTGGGGGTGCTGGGAGTCTGGGGGGGATTGAGGGCCGGCCTCGCTCCTGGGGGACAGATAAGGTTCAGATGTTTCATGGGGCTTGCTCCCCTGGGTCACACTGTGGCTCCTGCCCGGCCCTCCTGAACTTGTGGGGGTCAGAGAGGGGAATTCTGGGAATGCCGTCCCCTTAGAAGCCAGAAGTGGGACGCCTGAAAAAGTCCCAGCAAACACTGGGGGTGGGGAGGGGGGGATCCCTGTTGTCTGGGCTGCCAACCCCGGCCGAGGGTTGTAGGACGGGCCGAGTGTGCGAGTGTGTGTCTGTGAAGGCCCAAAAGGTACGACCCGGAACCCCAAACCTGGACTTCTCAGAGTGAGTGGGACTGCTGCCTGTCACCCCCCTTCTGGTTAGGCCCTGGGGGGCAGGGTCTCTGGGACTCCACAGGAAGGCGGCCTCAGTTGGGGATGAAGGAGAGCTAACTGGGTCATGGCTACGCCGGGGGTCATGGGGCTGGCGCGCCCTGCCTGGGGTCACCAGGGGGGCGTCACTTCTCCTCACCGGGCAGCCGCTACGGTCCTTGCTGAGAGTCCGAGCCTCAGTCGTGCTTTCTGGGGCAACATCCAACTCGAGGTGCCAGTGGGATGGAGGGGATGTGTCGGTTCAGGTCAGAGGCGGCCATTCTCTCCCACACTGAGGAGATGCGGCTGCTGGACTCCTTCCAGAGCCCCGGCCCGGGGTCTCTCTCCTGCACAGGCTTGTGTTTAAGAGGCCCCTTCAACATGATTCTCATTTTCTCAGAAGACTCTGGATCCGCTCTAACCTTAGCAGGAGGCCGGGAGAAGAGGGATGTTTTACGTGGGGGAAGAGGGGGGCAATGGTGGGGTGGGGTGGGAGACGAACCCTCAAACCTGGGTCAGCCTTCTGCTGAGAAACCAAAGAACTGAGAATAAAGGGAGGGGGCGTTCCGGAAGTCCGGGCCTTTCAGGCTCTCAGAAGAAGGTCCCTCCACAAATCCAGTGTGGGCGCGCGAGTGACGAGCTGGCAGACGTACACGGAGGGGGCTCCTCCAGGGAGAACTCGCCGTCTCTGACCAGACGACACAAACCAGTTCTAGGCCGGGGCTTCCTCCTTCGGACGGGCGGTGGATTGAGCAGACACGGCCGTGGAGCGTGGAGCCCCCGGAGGGGGAGCCGTCCCCGCTCGGGCCGTTTCTCGGGCAGGAAATAAATTTTATTATAGGAAAGCAGCGAATGTGTCTCACAGTAATGTCTGAAGGATCTTCCCGAGGACGTCTCGACGCGTGTTCTTGGATGCACAAGCACAGGCTTCACCTTGCTTCGGAAACAGCTTAAGCGAGCGGACAGGAGACTGGGAGGGGAATGGGGACTGTCCAGGCAGGTCCGGGGGAGGGGAGGGGGGATTAGGAGCGGTAGTCCTTTTTGCTGTAGGGTTTATTGCCCAAAATACTATCGATCTCGTGGATGATGGAGGATGACAATTTGGGAAGGACCTGCAGAGATAGACAGACAGACAGCCCGTCATGGGTCATGGCTATCATTGGGATCTACATGTGATTGATGGGTAGCGATGGAAGCACTGGGGAACGGTGGGAGGCAGGGGGAGGGATCCAAAGGGGTGTTTCTTTGGCCAGTGTTTGAACCCCCAGAAATATGATCCCCCTCGCTGCTGTCACCCTTCAGTGTGGACCCATGAGAGGCTGGGAAATGGGGAAGGATTGGGAAGGGACGAAATGGCCTTGAATTTTGGCCCAAGTTTGGTGCAGGACATGGTCTAAGAGCCCCTCAAGCTAATCTTTCCTGTACTGGGCTGCTGGGTGGTGACCCCGGCCCTTGGGGCTACTGGGACCCAAGGGGAGGTTCGGCTTTTAGCTTCCTGTAACCCTGCAGCCCAGCCCGAGCCCCTGGGAAACCGGCCCTAGGCGGGGGAGGGAGAGTCCAAGAGGACCTCAAGGGGAAGGTGAGGAAGGGTGGCCCGCAGACCCTCCCCCCACCGGCCAAGCAGGGGGGCTCACCTGGATGGCACCGATATTCTCCATTAGCTGGTCTGCGTTGGAGGCCCCGAGCAGCACCGAGCTGACGCCCTCATTCCTCAGACACCAGGCTGGGGACACCCCACAAGCAGTTGTCAGGAGCCTGTTAGGGGCCCCCCAAAGGGCCACAAAACAGGCCCTGCCCCCCCAGGGAGCTTACACTTTGCTAGGAGGGACATGCTCCATAGCTGCCCTTGAGCCGGCCCGCCTCACTGTGGCCAGCAGCTTTTGGGTCCCCTTGCTGTGCCCCCGACCCAGGGGTCAAAGCCGCTCCGCCAGGGCCCATTCACTGGCACCAGAGGACCCTGCTCTGGCCATGTCATTACTTCCTGTTTCCTGCCATCAGCAATGTCAACTCCCAGAGGGCAGAGAATGTGTTTTTATATTTTCCCCCAACCTTTAGCCCAGAATAAGTGCAAAATTTGTTGCTCTTTATTTCTTCCTTCCCTCATTTCTTCTTTCCTCCTTCCCTTCCTTCCTCCCTTCTGCCTTTCTTCCTCCTTTCCTTCCTTTTTCTTTCTCTCTTTTGTTGACACCGGGGCCCTGGGTGGTGCAGTACACAGAACACTATGCCTAGAGTTAGGGGGACCTGAATTCAAACACACCTCTGGCCCTTACTAGCTGGGAGAGCCTCTGCCTCAGTTTCTTTATCTGTGGAATGGGGATCCCTGTTGCGCCTCCCTCCTGGGGCTGCGGTGGGGCTCATCTGCCCCCTTTTTGGCACAGAGGAGCTACTTAGTAAAAGCTTACTCCCTTTCCCTCCTTCTGAGCAGCTGTGAGACAGACCCACAGTAAGAACACAGCAGCTTCTGACCTGGGGAAGGAGGGCACTGGGAAAGGCCTCCCCAAGGAGGCGCCCACTGGGCCCAAGTCTTGAAGGGAGAGGAACCTTGAGAACTTTCTATGCAAAGGTGTGGAGGTGGGAGGTTGGACTGCTTTTCGGGCAGGGGCATTGGGTCAGGACCGCCGGAGTGGAGAGCCAGGAGACTGGCAGCAGCCTCTGCCCAGAAGCCCCGGCTGCTAGAGCCTCCCTCTGGAGCTGAGACCCCTCTTGGGGGCTCTCTCCTCCAGGACAGGGCCCAATCTCAGCCCCTTATTTTACAGGTGAGGAAACTGAGCGTGACACGGCCAGGACATATCTGAGGCGGGATTCGCCGGCGCCTCCCTCCCCCTCACCGGCCCCGGCCCGTCCCTCCTCACCGATGGCCAGCTGGGGGAGGGTGCAGCCCAGCCTCTCGGCGATGGCCTGGAGCTCCTTCAGCTTGGCCTGCTGCCTCCGGCCCTCCTCGCTCAGGATCTTGTCCTTCAGCCACTGGTACCCCTAGGACGGAGGCAGGAGGGAAGGGAGGACAGCGGTGAGGCTCCCAAGAGAGGCCGCGGCCTCCAGCTCCAGACGGGTTCTCCTTGCCTCTCCTGGTCCCAGTCTCCTCCAGCCTCTTCCAGTGTCCCTGTGGCTGAGCCCAGATGGGGCGCCCCGCCCCCTGCTCTGGGCACCTGCAGCACCCCGCCCAGTCTCCTTACATTTGGAAGGCCCTAGAGGCACGGACCCCTGCAGCCCAGCAGGGTCTCCCCCAGCAGCCTCTGGTACCGAGCTCCCTGAGCTTTAAGGAATCCAAGGCTCAAGGGGAAGGACAGGGGCATGTGTGTGTGTGTGTGTGGGGGGGGGAGCCAGGTAATGACCCCTGGAGGCGCTTCCGGTCTGCGCCCCTCCCTACCCCTCCAGGGCTCCCATTAGATGAATGCACAAATCTCTAATCCGCTGCTCATTGGGAAGGGAGAAGCGAACCCCAGGAGATGGATGGGAGGGAGAGGGAAGGCGGGGTCGGGGGAGCTGGGGGAGGGAGGGGCGGTGCCCAGAGGGGGCAGGAGGGGGGCGGGAGGACCCTGCGGTGGGGGGGAGGGGCTGAGAGACTAGAACTCCTGGCCGAGCCCCGCTGGGGAGGCCTTTCAACAGGAGCGGGAGCATATTGTTGGGGCAATAGGGAGCCAGCGAAGGCTGCTGGCTCCAAGAGGCAAAGCCTTGGGGTTAGCGCTTCTGCTTTGCTAACGCCAGGTCAGCCCGGGAGGGGGCCCGGCTCAGTCACACAGCTGCTCAGCGTCTAAGGCAGAATCTGACTCGGGCCTAGACAGAGAGGCCGGACCTGCAGTGGCTGCAAATCACCGGAGGGTCCAAGAGATGCTGCCCAGGAAGCCCTGCGAGTCCTGGGGTGCGGGTCACAGGTCAGGGCCCCCCTCTCCAAACCTGAGACAGTGCTGCCCGGAGGCCCCCGGGCTCCTTCCCTCCCACTATGGGAAGCACAGACCTGACCCAGGAAAGCTCCCGGGTGGGGGTGGGGTGGGCGACAAGGCCCCGTGGCCTCTGCCACAAGGCTGGAACTGGGGGGGTGGGGGTGGGAAGGCAGTGGTCTGGCAGCTCCCTCCCCGCACCTTGGCGCCTACTCCTCTGACTGCTGAATTCCCAGCATCCGCCTTCAGATCCCCCTGCCTCAGCATCCCGGCAGCCCCTGTAAGGGGTGGGGGGCTCGGTGATACAAAATAGGGACGGGCTCCAGCTTCTCTACTGCCTGGGAGGGGTCATGGCCGGGCCCTTGGGAAGGCCCACAAGCCTCGTGCCGGGCCGCGGAGGGAAGGGAAGCCAGGGTCCTGCCCAGAGCTCCTGGCGCCTCAGGATGGACTTTACCTTCAGCGAGGCTCTGGAGTAGGGCGGGATCCCGCTGTCGTATTTTCCAGAAACAATTCCACATGCTAGAGGGGACCAGGTCATTGCACCCACGCCTGGGACAAAGGGAAAAAACAGGTAGTTTATCTAACAATCTAGCTTTTTCTTTCTTAATTTCTCTTTCTTTCCTTCTCTTTCTATCCATCCATCCATCTTTTTTCTGTCATTCTACCTTTATCTCTTTTTTCTTTCTTTTTTTTTCTATCATCTGTATTTCTACCTTATCTTTTTTCTTTCTTTCTAGCTATCCATCCATTCATCTTTTTTCTTTCATCTGTCTTTCTACTTTATCTATTCATCTCATCTCTCTCTTCCTTTCTCTCTCTCTCTGCCTTTGTCTCATCCCCCCATCCCCTCCTATCCATCCATCTGGCCTTGGGTGACCTCTGAGGTTCCCTAGATTTCCCAGCTGGGCTCTCCGGCTAATGTCATTCCCTCTAAGGTTACCCAGGCCCCGGGGACGTGCCGAGGCTGGACGCAGAAGATCTGGGAAGGACAGGACCTACCTATCTTGTGGAACAACTCCGGAAGCTGCACCTCCACCTTCTCCCTCTGGAACATGTGATATTCAGCTTGTTCACAAATGGGTGGGATCAGGTTAAACTGCCGAGCCACTGAATAGGCTTCCTGCCAAGGAGACCACACACACACACACACACACACACACACACACACACACACACCCCTTTTACAAAGCAGCAGGGATGATACAGGTCAGATACAATATGTCAATAATCCCATATCCAGATTCAACTCATGAAGTGTAAAGTGACAAGTACGTCAGAGCTCACTCAGTGGAGCCCCATTTTCCAGACAAGGACACCTGATTGTGAGAGGGAATGAGGAGGGACCCAGATGCATCGACTAAATCCACTGATTCTTTCTGCTGGACCATGGCCTCCAATGACTGAACCCCAGGGGATCTGCTCTCTACCTTGAGGGCTGCTTGGCTGGGAGTCCAGGGAAAGAAGGTAAGGCAGTGAGATACGAAACCCCAGGCGTATTTATTTCAGAATAAAGAAAGGGATACTTCTCTGAGTGGACCCTCAAGTGGAGCACTCTGCTCTGTCCTGGCTGCCATATCTGAGGAAGGACATGGACAAACGGGGGCTATCTAGAGAAGGATGACCCCAAAGGGGAGAGGATACCACTGGAATATATGCTCAGGACCTGGGACATTTATCCAGGGGATGAGACTTAAGAGGACACTGCCACTTCCTTCAACTATCTGAACGCTGCCCACATGGAGGCTTGGCTTGGTCTCTGGGGGCAGCTACAGGAACAATGCTGCAAGTTCCAGGGAGGGCTGTCTGGGGTTGATTAAAGATAAAAACCCCACAGTAAGGGTCAGAAGCAGGACCGCACCTGGGCTCTTTTCAGCTCTATTGCCACTATTCTGTATTTTGTTGTTTAGTCATTTTTCTATCATATTGGACTCTTTGTGAACCCATTTGGGATTCTCTTGGCAGAGAATGGTCTGCCGTTTCCTTCCCTAGCCCATGCTGAGGAAACTGAGACAAAAAGTGTTAGGTGACCTACTCAGGGTCATCTGGTGAGGAACCAGACAGCACCATGATACATATTCAGGGAAACTCTATCAGGGGTTCTCAAACTGAGGCCCACGGGCCAGATGCAGCCACTGAGGACATTTATGCAGCCCACCGGGTGATGGCAAATGGGCTGAGGGGCGGAGACAGATGTGAGTTTTTGTTTTTACTATAGTCCGGCCCTCCCACAGTCTGAGGGACAGGGAACTGGCCCCCTATTTAAAAAGTTTGAGGACCGCTGCTCTATATTCTGCCTGGCTCATCTCTAGCCAGAGTGCAGTATAGAACAACCCCCTCCCCCCCAACTCTTTTCAGAATAAAGAAATACTGATACAGGATCACCTCCAGAGTCTGGTATAGAATAAACCTCAAAAACCTCTCTAATACTGGTTGGGGCTTTTGGACAGATTGGGCTTAATCTCACAAATGGGAATCCCATTTGGCTTTTTTAGGGAATAGAGATTATGCATGGAGCTGGTAGAGAGGCTAGAGGAGGCTCCCTTCACTGAATGTTGAGAAGAGTATTTAGGAGAAGGGCACAGCAAAGCCACAGGATGGAGCTGACAAACAGGAGGCTTCTTGGCTATGGAGAGAGACAGATGATTCCCCTCTTCCAGCCTTCTCCCCTGCCACCATATTAAGGAGAATCTAATGCGCCCTGCTGTTTCATCCCACCAGCCCTCAGAATAATTAAGAGGTAAACACCGGAACCGGGCTCCCGAGAACTCTTGCCTCTTTAAATCACCATCAATAGCATAATCTCTTGCTCCAAAACACAGGGCAGGAGGGAGGGACAGGACGGCTGAGTGGGCCCTAGCAACATGGCCTTGGGGTCAGCTGGTTATTATTTCTGAAGCTTTTCTCAGTTTTCTCCCTTTTAAAAGGGGGATGATAATACCTGGCGAATTCACAGGGGCATAATGCACCATGGGAGAATTGGAGAGCTGGAGGGGACCTTAACAGCCACCTGGCCAAACCCAAACCCCAAAAGAATTCCCGCTATATTTATGTGTATATTTATCCTATGCATGATATATACATGTACATTGTATAAATGTATGTTTATTTATGTGTATATGTATCCTATGCATGATATATACATTACATATACATTGTATAAATGTATGTTTATTTATGTGTATGATATATGTATCCTATGCATGATGTATACATTACATATACATTGTATAAATGTATGTTTATTTATGTGTATATGTATCCTATGCATGATATATACATTACATATACATTGTATAAATGTATGTTTATTTATGTGCATAATATATGTATCCTATGCATGATGTATACATTACATATACATTGTATAAATGTATGTTTATTTATATATATGATAACTATGCCGAAGGGAATTCCCTCACTTGGTAGTTCCCTCTATCAGAGAAACCACAACCCCCCCCCTCCCTGACCCACAGTTTCACAGATGGCTTGGGCCCTTTGGTCAGCCTTGACCGGTGGGCTGGCCCATTGCCTCCTCAAAGGTCATTCAAGGTCGAGGGCCCCACACTACCATTATCTCCATGGAGCTCCAGCGGGATGTGCCCCAGTACATGGCCATTCCTTGGTTGATGACGTGCGTCATGGCTCGGACAGTCTCTGTCATAAAGGAAAGGGAAAGCGAGTAGGAAGACGTTATGATGGTCTGCTGTCTGCGGAGGATCTGGCAAATTAAAGGGCAGGACACCAAGGGAAAAGGGAGAGAGTCTACTGCAAAGACATCTTGCAAGCAGTGTATTTCTAGGCTTCAAACTTGGTCACAAGAGGGATTTTCAGGGGAAAGGAATTAAAAACAAACAAACACAATGAAACAACCAATAAACCCAAAAGGTTGCTCTTGAAACAATTACCCCAAATATTTAATTACAAATCTCTCTCTCCAAAAGAAACACACAAAAAAACCAAAAAAAAAAAAAAAAAGGATTTTGAATGTAGTAGATTAGGCTGAAATGAGGGGCTGATGAGACCAGGAAGATGTGATTTAAGATTCCAAGTAGATTGTTTTCTATTCTGGGGAAGAATAGAGATGTATAATCAATTCATTCAGGTTGGATTAGATCAGCCTAATGAGGTTACAATTAAAAAGGTGAGATACAGGAAAAAGTGCTTGATTTTACCCATTTTCCTCCCTTTGATTCAGGTCCTACTAACTAAATTCTGAAAAGCAAAATGGAATGAGCCAAATTAAGGTATTCACATGGTCAAAGGGAGGGCTGAAGGATTAAGTATTATCTGATATTTTTTGTTTGGGGAGGTCATGGGGAGGGACAACTGCATTTTCCCAGTTATGCTCAAGTCATTTTGGGGATGCAATCAGCCTCCCAAACAGAGGCCTGGGAAAAGAATCCTGTAGGAGTCATCTTGGTTAACCAAGGGCTATTCCATTTAGTCAGGTAAAAATGGCATTTTGAGGGCGGGAGCTGGAAGATTGTTGATCTTTATCTTCCTATTTCTTATTTCTTTTAAGGAAACTTCCATCACAGAATGGCAGAATCTCTGGAGAGAAGTGGGAACTTTTGAACTCAAGTCTTCAGGGAGGAGGATGGCTCAGATCTAGACAGTCAGGGAGATAATCTGCACGGTAGCTACACTTTCTTTCTAGGCTTGAGTCAGCCACTGGAGATTCTGGTGACACAAAGGAGAAATATTTGTCAGTCTCTAATTGCCCTTCAAAGGAACAAACCAAAGGTGGGAGAGGGGAGCAGAAAAACGAAAAGAAAACAAAAACAAAATCGACAGGATGGGATCGTCCTGTTGTCTAGGTTTTAGAGGAGCGAACACCTGTTGATTGGTGGGCCCATGGGATGTGCTGCGACATTTAAAACAGGACAACTCGGCCTCTGATTGCTATAATGCCACCTAATCTTGGTATGGGCTTCCTGATGTGTTGGGGCATCCCACCGGATTATCTCAAGGTCTCTAGGAGACTTCTAGGATGCTGGGCAGGGAAGATGGCCCTAAGGATACAGTGCTTGCAAGGCAGATTGCAATGTAAAGTGGAAATGAAAGTTTGAGAACAAGTGTTTCTAAAAACAAGTTAGCATTTTACCACCTCAGAATTCTAACCACTTCCATGGATTAACTCCTTTTATGTTGTCATGGGGGTGGGGAAGGTGAGGTCACTGAAAAGGAGATGTTAGATTTGCCCCCAAATCTGAATTATGCCCTGCATTGGGCAGATATTCCCAACATCACCATGGCCTGGATTTCTCTTAGAACCGAACTATCGGTTCTTGCATTTTGGGATGTCTGACTAACTCCTCCCCAAGAGCCCTTCCTGCTCTATACTCTGAGTCCAGACTCGACCTGGACAATCTTTCTCCACAAGGTGTCTTCAGGCTGGCACAGATGCCGTGCCCTGAGGAAGGCTTTGTCACAGAGACCTTGGTAGTCGCTACTACCGTTCCTCTTGGACCATTGGCTGATTCCTAATCTGGCTGATATCCATCTACAAGACGGAATAGGCCTGGAAGACCCATCGCTGGTGCTTTTGGGCTTAGTTCTCCCTTTGCTAGAAACGCCCAAGTCTTGGGATGAATGGAGCCATTGCACAGGGCTCTGGAGAGATTACTTGTAAACCCCTGCCCCTGCTGCAGAGCTTGTTCTAATCTTTCTATTATGGACTTTTACTAACATGCCGTGTTCCCCGTAGCATCAAATTTAAATGTCCCGGAATTAATCAGAGGGAGAGTGAGTTTAAGATCCAGCCTCTGACACCAGCTGGGTGACCACGGCAATCACTGCTAGACAGTAAGTGCTTAATAAAGGCCTATCATTGACTGACTTCCCTTCTCTAGCCTTCTGTTTCCCCATCTGCAAAGTGGGCGGGAAAAAATAATGATAACAATGATAGCTGTAGCACTTAGGTCATAGGATTATTAAGAAGACCAGATCGAATACCCTGAAAATGCCAAATATCAGTGATTATTATTGTGGCTACTATTATTTATTATTTTGCTATTGTTGTGTACTAGTGAGACAGACCTCAGCTTTCCCATTTGTGGCAGAACATGGATTCTCCAATGGTCACTTTGTTTTGAAGATGAAAGGCTGAGGTGGGGGTGCCCCTGGCTCACTGTCCAAACCCATGGCCTTGGGTCCTCTTCTATCTAAAGCTTGCCGTGTTAAATTTTTAGAAACACTCTCAGGAACACCTGCTCAGGCAGTCAGCCATACCATCACCATGCAGAACCAGGTCCTGTGTTTCTTTTCAGCCAAGGCGCTAACTATACATGCCTTCAAGAAGATAGCCAGAGGGGACGGGAAAACCCAAACTGGACGCATGCCCATCCGTACTCCCGGCGCCCAGACACAAGCACTCCCAGCCACACTCATATTCACACGCCTCCTTCACAACCTCTCGTACACAGGCTCCCACAGTTCTTGCCCTTCCCAAATTAAAAATGATAATAACAAGTCTAGTCCACAGAGGGGTCTCTGGCACAATGCACTGAAATGTCCCTTCCATGCAATGACAGGGTGAGGAGTTATATCAGGGTGCAGGCTTGTGGGAAAGCGTGATTCCTGTAGGAATAAAGCTGACAGTTGGTAATATTTTGTGCAAGATTGCTAACTTCTGAACAAGAAGACAATGTTACTCTATCACGAGCACAGAGGGAGAGAGAGGGAGAGAAAGATTGAGAGACAGAGAGAGGGAGGAGAGAAAAAGGAAGAAGAGCAGAGAGACAGAAACACTCACAGACACAGAGAGAGATAGAGATGGAGAGATAGACAATGACAGAGAGAGGGAGGAGAGAAAAAGGGAGGGAGGAAGGAGAGCAGAGACAGAGACACCCAGAGAGACAGAGACATACACAGAGATAGAGATAAAGAAACACAGAGACAGACACAGAGATAGTTAGAAAGAGGGAGGGAGAGAAAAAGGAAGGAGAGCAGAGAGACAGAAACACTCACAGACACACAGAGAGATAGAGATGGAGAGAGATAGACAATGACAGAGAGAGGGAGGAGAGAAAAAGGGAGGGAGGAAAGCAGAGACAGACACACAGAGAGACAGAGACATACACAGAGATAGAGATAGAGAAACACAGAGACAGAAAGAGGGAGGGAGAGAAAAAGGAAGGAGAGCAGAGACACAAACACAGAGAGCCAGACATACAGAGAGACACACAGAGAGATAGAGATAGAGACAGAGAAAGGGAAGAGAGAAAAAGGGAGGGAGGAAGGAGAGCAGAGACAGAGACACCCAGAGAGACAGAGACATACACAGAGATAGAGATAGAAAGAGAACACAGAGACAGTTAGAAAGAGGGAGGGAGAGAAAAAGGAAGGAGAGCAGAGACACAAACACAGAGAAGCCAGACACACAAAGAGAGACACACAGAGAGATAGAGATAGAGACAGAGAAAGGGAAGAGAGAAAAAGGGAGGGAGGAAGGAGAGCAGAGAGATAGAGACACAGAGATGGAGAGATAGAAACAGAGAGAAGAGAAAAAGGAAGGGAGGAGAGCAGAGAGAGACAGAGACACACAGATACAGAGAGACAGCATGACAGAGATTGAGAAATAGAGACAGAGATAGAGAGAGACAACAGAGACAGAGAGCCCGCACGCACATCCCTGGCTAGAGCTGGGCAAAAGTCCCTCTGGCTTCTCCACGTGCCCGCCGGCACTGCTCGTGTGTCCCCAGGCTATGCTTTTGGAGGCGCCCTGGGGCCCCGCCATCAGCAGCCCCAGAAACAAGGGGGGCACAAGGGTCCAGCCCTTCGCTAGGAGCCCCGCTCTCTTGGGGCGGGCCGGGTGCGGCCCTTCCAGGGGCGACCCCTGCCGTTCGGCCTGAGGCTCGGCCCCACGGAGCCCCGTTCCGGGGCCGGGCCGCCTTTCAGCTCGGGGAGGGAGCGGGGCTGAGCCGGGGGCGCGCCCGCGGCCCCTAATCACCCCTGGCTTCTCCCGCGCTTTGCCCAACTCTAGCCCTCCCGGTGTGGGAGGGGGAGGCCTGCGGCCGCGGAGGGAGCCCGGCTAAGGCGGCCAGGGGGAGGGCCAGTCAGCAGGCAGCCCAGCAGCTGGAGATCATTTGCTCGGGGCGGGGGGCAACCAAACAACCAGCAAGCCCACGGGGGTCGGCCGTAGGGGGGCTGGCAGCGGCCGGCGGGCCGTGGGCACGAGTGCAGACTTACCAGCTTCCGCCTGGCCTCTGATAGAGACACTGGTCTTGCAAATGTCAGGCTCTGGGGAAAGCCCTGGGGGCCGCTGACCTGTTCATGCCCCATCGCCCCCCCCCCCCCAACTAACTCGTTCTTTCAGCCAGTACTCCCTGAGTGCAGCAGAGACGGGAGGGGCTCCACTGCTGCCCCCCCCCGCCCCGCCCCCACAGGGAGGAGGCCCCGGGCAGAACGTCACCTGAAGAACTCTCAAGCACGCAGGATGGGGGCAGGGCGGGGGCACGCATGCAGAAAGGGGGAGTGGAGGAGGGAGAAGCAATGAAGTGACCACATGGAGGGGGGGAGGGGAGGGGGACTAGGAACTAAGAGGCTAGCTGGATTTTTTTCCTTTTACTTGCAAGATGTTTTCAGAGGGAAGTTTTTTTTTTTTTTCTTTATGCATTTTATGGAGAAGTTTGTCATGGGGGGGTAAGGGAGCAGTGTAAATAAAAATACAGAATCTGTCTCATAAAATGCCACTTGGACACAGAAGTCAATAGTCGGACTGCGGGTACTATGTACCTTCTATGATGAATGTTCTTGACTTGGAAGAACTAAATGGGTCCCCTGGTGATAAAAGAAAGATTTAAAGAGACCAGAGTTTATAACTGCTGGGATATTGTAAGGCACGCTATGACAAGGGGGCAGCAGGCGGGGGGAGGGAGGATAAATCACCTTTCAAAGACCACTTGTTTTAAGGAAAATAGAGAGATATAAATAAATGGATGGGGGATGGCTGGGAATCGCATCTCAAAGGCCTGATTTTCTATGTCCTGAAGCAGTGAGGCAAGGGAAGAGGAGGGGGGGGGCGATGGGTGGGCTCAGAGAACCAGAGACTGAAAAAAAAAAAAACAACCCACAATGCCCTTCGGGCCCTGACGCTGCTCCCCAGACAGGAGAGAGGAGGCCCGACTCAAGCCCCCCAAAGCCAAGGACATTTAGACACCCAACACAACACAAACAGGACAGATTAGGGTTAGTGGGGGCCCGGCTTCGCTAACCACATGTTAACTTGGGAGGGGGTCGACATTCCATGCAATCGAGAAACACAGAAGGTGAGCACGGAGAGGCGGGACGGGAGCCGCTTCTCCTTCCAGCGAGGACGCCTCGGCACAGGGGCTCCACCAGGGTGCCGGCGCAGAGACTCCCGGGAAGGGTCTCGCCTGCTCCCCTGCTTGGGCATCTTGCCGCTCCCAGGCCTGGAAGTTCTGCCTTCCTGGCCAGACCACGGACTGGAAGGCTACAAAGCCTCTCTGTGGCTTGCTGGTTGACTCCCCACAGATCCTGCCCCGGGTGGTCTCAGGCCCTTCTGGCCCCGGGGGCTGTGGGATCGGCTACCTCCCTTCCACACCCTCCGTCTCTCAGCCAGTCCAACCTGGCCTTGGGGGTGGGGGGAGATGGCGGCTGGTGTCTCATCCGCAGGACCTACCTTCCATGGGAGTGTTAGGGTCGGGTCTGTTGGCAAATACCACGTCCACATACTCTAACTGCAGCCGCTCCAAAGAGGCCTTCAGACCTAGAGAAGACACGAGCCATCAACAACCTGCCATGGAGGGGCCCAGACCCCGGGAGGGGACAGGCTCAGTCTGGCCGACAGGAAGGGCAGAAGAGGCTAATTCTGCCCTTGGACTTAGCAGGGAAAAAGTGGTCCACCTTTGGAGATCTGGGGATCAACAAGCAGAAGCGGTCTGAGAGAGCTGTGGGTGGACAGTTATACCTGTGAGCGTGATTAGAAATGCCTGTGTGTGCATGTGTGTCTAAAGAGAACCACATGTGTGTAAAGAGAATATGTGGCCTATCTATGTGCAGAAAATATATATAGTGTGTACATATGTACTGCCCATGTGTGTAAGAGAATATGTGGCTATATGTGTGCAGATAATACATATAGTGTGTACATATGTACTGCCCATACGTGTAAAGAGAATGTAGAGTGTATATATGTGCAGATAATATATATAGGGTGTATATATGTAGGTGGATAATATAATATGTATGTATATGTATATATTTTATAGAGTATGTATGTGTAAAGCTAACATAGATGGTGTGTATATATGCACATATAATATAGTGTATACATACAGGTGTGCCTATAATATATAGTGTATATATGTATGTATAAAGATTATATATATACTGTGTATACATGTACATAAATATAATGTGCATGTATATGTATGCACATGTGTATGTATGTATAATATATAGTATAGATATGTATGTGTAAAATCATATGTGTATATATGTATGTATAAAGATTATATATATATATACTGTGTATACATGTACATAAATATAATGTGCATGTATATGTATGCACATGTGTATGTATGTATAATATATAGTATATATATGTATGTGTAAAGATTATATGTGTATATATATATATGTATATATGTGCACGTGTAAAGATAATCTATATATTGAAAAGGATAAGTGGAAAAATACAACGAACCAAAAGGGGATGGGCAGATTTGAGAGGTAGTGAGTTCCCCATTATTGGAGGTCTTCAAGACAAATTGGGGTTTGTCGAGGATATACATTTATGGACATGGACTTCGAGGCTAGATGCCCTCGGAGGTCCTCTCTAAGCCTGTTTTGGGAGACACAATAGCAGGTTCCATCAGGGACCAACAGGGATGCCCAGGCTGGTAACAGGGATGGACGTCAGGCTAGAGGAAGAGTCTATGTGTGTGTGTGTTGGGGGGGGAGCGAGCGGGGAGAACATGGATAAACCGTGTGGAGGGCTCTCAGGTGAAGGAGTGTCCATGGGGAGCAATGAGACTCCAGGGAAGGAGACACTCCATCCATTAGTGGCTGTGAGTCTCTGTGGGGTTCAGGCTCTCTGCTCCCTGGGGGTCTTCAAGCAGAGCCCTTTTTGGGAGGGAGGACTCTGGGTCAGGCACAGGGATCAAGTCCTTCTGCCTGAGCTCCTGGGATGCTCCATGTTAGGGAAGAGGGGTGAGATAACCCTGGTAAGAGCGCTTGGTGACCAGCAAGCCTTTTGGCAAACGTGAGCTACCACTCCCGCTCTTGGAGTCTTTGATACCCAGGATGGGGTGGCCCTGGGACTCACCTTCTATTATATGCTTTCTGGACAGGCCTCTCTCGGTCTCTGCTCTGAAAAACAGGGCACAGCAGGTATGAACGACAAATCCACTTCTTCTGACCCCCGCCCAGATTGTGCCCCACCCGAGGGCGTAGGCAGGGCCCAGCAGGAGCTCCTCTGCTGGGGTTCTCTAAGGAGCCCACCCTCCATTTGCCCCCAAAACTTCCCGATGCCCTGAACCGGCAGGCTCTCCTTCCTGGAGGTGTGACTGGGGCAGAACTAGAATGACCTTGACTGTGGGCAGAGGGCCTGATTAATGACTATATAGGACTGAACACTGACAATGGGACCAGAACTGGTCCAAACAAACAAACAGAAAGATCATTAAAAGATAAAGTGACCTACTTTCCTCCCCAGAAGATTTTGGTTGTGATGACCAGGCTAGATCGTCTGTAAAACAGAAGAAGAGAGGTTACGCTCCTGCCATAGATGGACGTGACCACCCATGTCACAGAGCCCTGCCACCATCAGTCTAGAAGGGGCTGACTGACGCTTTGGTCAGACAAGGGGCGGCCCATCCATAAATGGTACAACCAACTGTACCCAAGATGCTTTTAAAAACAAATGTGAAGGTTGGCCAAGAAACAAATGCCTTCCTGCCCATCAGGGGACGATCAGGAGCTACACAGACTCAGGCCTTGGAGTTTAATGGCTGCACACAAACAGGGCCAGAGCTGACACCTTTCCAGCTCAGAAGGACCCGTGGGAGACTTGGTTCACTGATTGAGCTTTTGGAGTTACCTCCATGCCACGGGACAGCCCAGGACATTAGCAAAGGGCCAGGGGAATGCCCAAGCCCTGCCCAGCTAAGGCTGGGAGGCTTCTCTCTGGGCTGGTTCAAAGGCCTCAGTTTTCTGGCCACATAAATTCTGAAAAAGCCAAGGGAGGGGTCTTGATCAAGATCGATGGAAGGGTTACATTGACACAAAATCTGGATGACAGCGGTCGCCTTCCTCCTGGGGGTCACGTCCCCACACAAAGACCCCATTTCCCCAAGTAAACACCCAAGATTCTTCCTGCTGCCATGGCCAGCACCGTCACCGTGCTGCTTCTAGAGAGCAGAGGATGACCTAACATTTCCTTCCATATGCATTCACCATTCCATACGTATTACCATAATCATGAGATCTGCTAATAAGTGCAATTTCCTTTAATTATGGAGTAGAGAGGAATTTATTTTAGGATCAATTATAGCAAAGAAACAACCTTGATGGGACCTGAGGAGGGGTGTAAATAATTAGAGCCGTGGCGACGTCTTGAGGAACAACGGCTGAGATTTTAAATGGCACTTGAGAGGGAAGGGAAGGAGACGAGGCTCAGCATCCTAATTGCTTGTGACATTTCTGAAAATAAAGGCATATTAACCACCATGCTCATTTGCCACTTCAGATGAAATTACGTCTAGTGGTTTGGAGGACCCGAGATACTAGCAAACACCCAGCCGGGTCACAGCATGAAAGGAGGGCAGTGGGTCTGGAGAAACTCCGTCTGAAGAGAGATGTGCAGTGGTGGGCAAAGGAGAGATGGAGAGGGACCCTGGCCTGGCTTGGACTGGGTCTGAATCAACTGAGATGGAGACCGGTGAGAGATCAGCTGTGCGAATCTGAGGACTCAATGAAATGCAATTCCAACTCTCAATCAATGGTGCTATGAGGTTAATTCAACGCAATTCCAAATCTAAATCAACAATCTTATGAACTCAATTCCAGCTCTAAGTCAATGATCCTACGAGTTTAATTCGATTCCAACTCTAAATCGATGATCTTATGAATTCAATTCCAGCTCTAAATCAATGATCCTACGAGTTTAATTCGATTCCAACTCTAAATTGATGATTTTATGAATTCAATTCCAGCTCTAAATCAATGATCCTACGAGTTTAATTCAATTCCAACTCTAAATCGATGATCTTATGAATTCAATTCCAGCTCTAAATCAATGATCTTACGAGTTTAATTCGATTCCAACTCTAAATTGATGATCTTATGAATTCAATTCCAGCTCTAACTCAATGATCCTACGAGTTTAATTCGATTCCAACTTATGAATTCAATTCTAGATCTAAATCAATGATCCTACGAGTTTAATTCAATTCCAACTCTAAATCGATGATCTTATGAATTCAATTCCAGCTCTAAATCAATGATCTTACGAGTTTAATTCGATTCCAATTCTAAATTGATGATCTTATGAATTCAATTCCAGCTCTAACTCAATGATCCTACGAGTTTAATTCGATTCCAACTCTAAATTGATGATCTTATGAATTCAATTCCAGCTCTAACTCAATGATCCTACGAGTTTAATTCGATTCCAACTCTAAATCGATGATCTTATGAATTCAATTCCAGCTCTAAATCAATGATCTTACGAGTTTAATTTGATTCCAACTCTAAATTGATGATCTTATGAATTCAATTCCAGCTCTAAATCAATGATCTTACGAGTTTAATTTGATTCCAACTCTAAATTGATGATCTTATGAATTCAATTCCAGCTCTAAATCAATGATCCTACGAGTTTAATTCGATTCCAACTCTAAATCGATGATCTTATGAATTCAATTCCAGCTCTAAATCAATGATCTTACGAGTTTAATTTGATTCCAACTCTAAATTGATGATCTTATGAATTCAATTCCAGCTCTAAATCAATGATCCTATGAGTTTAATTCGATTCCAACTCTAAATCAATGATCTTATGAATTTAATTCCAGCTCTAAATCAATGATCCTACGAGTTTAATTCGATTCCAACTCTAAATTGATGATCTTATGAATTCAATTACAACTCTAAATCTTATGAATTCAATTCCAGCTCTTTATCTGATTTTATGAATGTAATTGAATTCCAGCTCTAAATCTGGGATCTAATGAATTCAATTCAATTTTAGTTATAAGTCTATGACCTTATGAAAATGATTCAGTTCAATTCAACAAGCATTTTTTAAGGTAGCTATGAGGCGCTAGACACCATGCTTGGTAACAGGAGCACAAAGCCAAAAACAAAACATAAAGCCTTCCCCTCAAAGGCATTCAGAAACAAGGTAGGTATAAAGTAATTTTCAGGAGTGGAGGGCAAGGACATTAACAACTTGGGGAGGGGGGCTAATCAGGAAGGGCTTCAGGTGAGAGGAGATCCTTGGACTGTGTGAGCTAGGTGGTGCCACAGTGCAGAGAGCATTGAACCTGGAGTCAGGAAGACACGAGTTCAAATGCAGCCTCAGATGCTTGCTATCTGTGTGACCTCTATGCCTCAGTTTTCTAATCTGTAAAATGGGGGTTATATCAGCATCTGTGTGGTGATGTTGGAAGGATGAAATGAGGTGATGCTTATTTGTAAAGAATTTTATAAACACTAGCTACTTATTATTAATGATGGAAATAGAGTTTTCAAGCAAGGGAGGTAAGGAGGAAGTCAATGAGATGAAACTTATGCAGAGGGACAGAGTAGGAGATGGGTTGTTGTGCAGCCAGGACTGTGTGTGTGTGTGTGTGTGTGTGTGTGTGTGTGTGTGTGTGTGTGTGTGTGTGTGTGTGTACTAGAAAATCTATGTAGAAAGGCCAGAATTAACCTGGGAAATGTTTTGGTGCCAAATACCGGCCCAAAGGCAAAAACAAAGGAGAAAATCTTCGAATCTAGCTTCTGTCTATAAATGGCCAAATGGGAGCTTTCCAACTTATAGATACCCCTTAAGCCCTTAAGGAGGAAATGAAGATATACAGCAAAGTAAACTAATACTGTGGAGTGTCATTTTTTTTCATCTTGGAAAGTTTCCCTCAGGATCTAGCCTTTTGGAGCCATCCTCCAGAAGAGTGAGCTTCCCCATCCAAGGGACTACTTTGCTTTGTCTTGGTTGCCTCAGTGTCTAGCCCAGTGATTTGCACACCAGTAGGCGCTCGATAAATGCTGGCACACAGTAGGCACTCGATAAATGCTTGCTGAATTCCATTGAACTAGTCTTCTGTAACAGTAGGATGTAGTATAAGTCATTAGTGAGAATTTCAGACTACTTAGCTCAGCGAACCTGTTAGGTTAGTTAGGTTAGTTAGTTAGTTAGTTAGTTAGAACTCTTGTTAGGAGTTCTCGGTTCCTTTCCACAAATGCCAATGCTAAATTAGAGGCAGAGGATTATGGTCCAAAGAATGTGGAAGTGGGACTCAGCAGAGCTCTCCCTTCCCATCCTCTTTTAGCCCTTAGCAATTATGTTATTGGGGCAAGCCTCAGTTTCCCCATCTGTAAAGTTATAACAGGATCCCTGTGACTTTTCTCCCAGGGCTATTGTGAGGAGTGGCTGGGATCACGTAGTAAAAGCACTTTATAAACCTTAAAGCACTGTATATGTGCCAGCTTTTCCTGTGAATAATAAATTATCTCCTCATCTCAGCGGCCTTTCAGAAGTTGGCCGGGAGTCCGTACCCTCTTCTCCAGGGAAATAGTCCCCCAAGGATGGTCATTATTTGCTTTGCTTTCAGCCCCTGCCCACTCCATCAGTGTTCCATTAGGAAAACCAACCCCTGCCCTACCCAGCGTTTCTACAAGATAATTTGCCTGCACGATGGGCTGCCAGGGTATCCCTGGGGCACTTAGCTTGGCAATTAGAAAGAGGAGCCGGGAAATCCAGCTCCCGTTTTTCCTGCCACAGAGCACTCTGGGGCCTGGGCGCCTTGGGACAAGCCTGGGGGCCGCTTGTTCCAGGGACCACAGAACTGGGTTTTCCAAGCTCTGGAAAGCTGCCCTCCTCCCCCAGGGCCAGGGGTGAGTGACCACATGGAGCACAAAATCATTACCTCCATCCCTTCTTCTTAATGATATTTCCCAGTACGACTTCAGCTCTGCAAAACAAGATGGAGACACAGGGATTTCATTAGGCCATTAAAGGAAATCACAGAGAACTGAAGCCAGCTTAGTAATGACCACCAGATGCACAGGGACTTGACGTTCTGGGCTGGGTGAGAGAGCCCGGCCCGAGCCTCCGCTTATCCTGGAGGGGGAGATGTGGCATCAGATGTTAGATGTCCCAGGCAGTCCCCTGGATACATCCTGCGGAGGAGAGGAAAGGTATTGGGGGGCCAGATTTAGGTCCAGGTTCAGAAAAACCCTGGCACAGCTTGGGGGCGGAGGCCACAGTGGAGGCCACGCCGTCTGGTCCACGGTGCCAGAAACTCACCAGCACCGGCTAGGCTGCCTCCATTGTTTCCAGACAATTATATTTTTAAAAAGGTAAATTATTCATAGAGTGGCGGTGTCTGTGGCAAAGGCCTAGGCCCTCTTAATTTACAGAGGCAACCATCACCTCTGCCGGCAGACGGGGCTGAACGCAGAGGGCCACGTGTCGTGAGTGTGTTCCGGGGGGCGGTGAGAAGCGTCCTTTTTTTAAATAACAAGAAGGCAGATGCTGGGTTTCGGATGATTTATTCTGCTCCATCTCATTCTGCGTCCTCAACCAAACTTGGACAGAACCAGGTCAGCCGGCAGGCTTGCTGCCAGCTGCCGTGCCACGGAGGCCCCACGGGAGCTGCTGGGGATTTTTTGGGAGTTTGCTCCTGCTGGTAACAAAACGATCTGGGATGGGAAGCAAGAGACTGCTCAGGGTCTGTGTTCAGCACCTCCTGTCCCGGACTCAAACCTGCCGGATTAGGTCCCAGCAAGGCATTTTGCACATGTTTGCGTGCCTCTCACCAAACCCCCACATAGAGGTCCTCAGCCACCTTCCATCCTTGGCTCCAAGAGGACTATTTTAATTTTGCCTTTGTATACCCAACATCTCCCAACATCTAGAAGAGTACCAGCAGGATTTTTTCATCTGCACCCTTTAGGCTCCCTTCTAGCTCTAGCTTCCAGCCAGGACCTTGCAAACTTGTGAATTGCTGGCTAAATGCATAGAAAACAGCTCTGATTCTGGACCTTTCTCCTCTTCTTTTAACTTAGGGGGTCTGAGTCTTTGGGGGCATCCTAGACACCAGGTAAAGCCTATGGATACTTTCTCAGAACTGTATTTTCAAATGCATCAAATAAAGTAGGTAGGATTCCCAGGAAACCAATTTTATAGAAATGTCATCATCCTATGAAAAAGCCAAATTTACAGACCCCGTGCTAAGAACTCTGATCTGGTCTCTCCCTCTGCGTCTGGGATAGGCTTACAGAGAAAGATGAAATGGAAGACCCAAGGAGAAAAGAGGACCTTTTCCCTCAGTAGCATTTTATTTTTCCAAACACATGCAACATTCATTTCTGCAAGACTTTGTGTCCCAAATTTTCTCTCTCTCTCCTTTATCTCCTCCCTCTCCAAGACAGCAACCCGATAGAGGTTAAATATGTGCAATTCTTTCAAACAGATTTCCTTATTTGTCATGTTGGTGGAAGAAAAATCAGACCAAAAGGGAAAAAACACGAGAAAGAAAAAAAAAAGGCAGGAAATATAAAAGGTAAAAACACTGCACTCGCTCCACATTCAGTCTCCATGCTCTCTCTCTGGATGCGGATGGCATTTTCCACGCCAGTCTATTGGAATTGTCTTGAATCATTATGGGTATATTCTTTCAGAAAACATGGGCCAACCATCTTGTTCATGCCGGGAAACTGGTGAAGTTTCCAACGAGTCGGGTACAGGTATAGAGACGGAACGTCTCTTTGGAAACCTTCCCAAATGAGCATCTGTTGAAAAGCTGCAGACAGGTGGTCCCAGTCAGAGAAAGTCCCCACCGCCCCACGTTTGGGCACGGGACCAGGATTCACGTGCCATCAGCTTCTCTGTGCTTAGGTCTATCCATTATTCATGACTTTTGTCTGTCTGTTCAGAAGGGAGGCTAGGAGACTAGGGTTGTATTTTCTTGTGAAGTTACCATTGTCAAGGGAACAGGTTAGCTTTGAGTTAGGGGCTTGGGGCCATGGATCGAGGGGCTTGAGAAGGCTTCAGAGGTCACATGTATCCTCTTAATTTTTACAAATCAGAAAACTAATGTCTTTTAAATTAAATTAAATTTATTTTTATATTTATACTTATTTATTATATATTTTTTATTTTATTTATTTTCATCTTTCTAGTATATAGAGGGGCAGACTAGAGTCAGGAAGACCTGACTCCAAAGCTGCCCTCAGATTCTTCCTTGTGGTATGATTCTGGAAAGTCACTTCATCTCCACCTGCCTCAGCTTCCTCATCTGTAAAATGGGATCATAATAGCACTTTTCTCCTAGGGTTGTTATGAGGATCATGTGAGACAATATCTGTAAAGTGCTTAGCTCAATGCTCAGAACAAAGTAGGTCTTAATAAATGCTTATTCCCCCTCCCCCAGGGTCACACAGTAAAGTGACTGGGGCAAGATTTGAACTCAGATCTTCCTGACTTGCTACATTCCTTATGGTGGACTCCAAGTTCTTGGAGGGGAACGACGGTGCCATTTTCCTAACATTTAGGTTTATGGGGCCTAGCCCAATACTCTGCACATAGTAAGGGCTTAACCAAATGTTTCCCAAACTGAAGTAGGGTTCTGGATTCGGAAGGGACCTTAGAGTGTGTCTGTTCCAAAAAGCACAGATCCTTTGGATGCCCTGGTCCATAGACCCTGAAGTTCCTTTATTTGATTATAAACTTTTGTGAATGAGTGAATGAAGCATTTACTGAGTGATTATTATATGCAAAATTGGGGCTACAGATAGAAAATTAAAGGCCTGCTCTCCAGAGGCTTACTTTCTAATGTGAATGACAACCCTATGGGAAGTTGAGGACCCACGGTGCCGCCGTGGCAACGAGGATGGTCACTCCCCTTTAATGATTTTTTCATCCATAAAATCATACCAGTTTCCGCTCTTGAACCAGCTGCGGGTGCCAAGGGCTTGAGACAAGAACCTGTGGCTCCTGCAGGCACTGCTGCTGGCCACATCAATGAAGGGCTGTCCCCAGTGTGATGGCCATGGAGGCAGAGATGGAAGCTGCTTATTCAAGGCTCTGGGCTGTGTCCCTCAGGGTCTAGCTGGAGGCGATCTGACTGTTCCCCTTCTTTCCTCAGGGTGCTTTATGCTTTAGTCACCTGTGGGTGGCATCTGGGTGGTAGGTGGTGAGCTGCCCCTCAGATGTGATGGCTGCTGGAAGCAGTTCTGGGGGTGCTGCCCCTGCCAGGGCTCTTGCTGGTGGCAGTGAGCAGAGTGCTGGAACCACAGTCAGAAAGAGCCTAGTTCAAATCCAGCTGCAGACACATCCTACCTGGGAGAGCCCAGACAAGTCACTTCATCCAGTTTGTCAAATGAGCTGGAGAAGGAAATGGCCAACCTCTCCAGGCTCTCTGCTGGGAAAACCCCAGATGGGGTCGGGAAGCAGTTTACATGACTGAGCAATGACAGAAAAAGGCAGTTGGCTCAGCATTTGTTCCTTGGGGTGGTGACTGAGGCAGCAGAGACTGGGCTGGAAGCAGTTCTGGTGGTCTGGGAGGCCCTGCAGAATTCCCTCCTACTCATGTGTTGCTTTAAAGAGCTGAAGGAAATCACCCAAACCAACAAATCCCAAACCCAGGCTCCATTACAAACTGATGTCACTAATTTCAAGTGAGCCCTCACTGCAGCAAGGCAATCCTCCTGCTTCCCAATCAGTGTGCTCTCTGGCTCTCGGGGGGCGGGGGGGGGGGGGCGCTGTTCCAAACTTTCTCACTTCTTCTCAAGACTCTGCAAGTTCCCACTTCCCATCACTTCCCCTTCTCCATTCCACCTCTTCACTAAAAAAACGGGGCCTTCCTGCTCACCTGACATGATTCCCTATAATCTCATCCTTCACTCCCATTTCAGAGGAAGATTGCTCCTTCTCCTTGCACTGCACTTCATCCCAGATCCTCCCTTCTTCTCTAGCAGATCAACACTCTAATGCCCCCTTTCTCTCTAATCTTTGAAGTCTCCTATCTGTTGTCTCCTTCCCTCCTACCCACAGACTCATGTATCCTCTATCCTTAAAAAGTCCTCGTTTGACTTGACTGTGCATCTCCTTGAGAGAGAGCTCTTGACACTCAGTATCTATATTTCTATTTCCTCTCCTCCCACTGACTTACAAAACTCTCTGTAATCCGGCTTCTGACCCCATTTTTCAGCTGCAACTGCTCTCTGTGAAGTCCTTCCTGATCTTAATTGCCGGGTCCAAGAGCCTCGCCTCAGTCTAGCCTTGTGCACTACCGATTGCCTTCTTCTTGGCGCTCTCTCTGGACGATTCTCTCTTGGTTCTTCGTCTGTCTGACCTTTTTTTCTCTTCTGATTTTTCCTTCACTGGGGCTTCATGCGGAGCATACCCGCCAACCCAGTCCTAGGCCCTCTTCTTTCTTCTCCACAAAAGACTTTCAATTTGTGGGCGTGTGTCATGACTCCACTTCATAGTCTGATTAAATCTACTGAGCCCTTCTCAAAACCACCTTTTACAAAAGCACATTTTTACATTTTTAAAGTACAAAGGAAGTCAAGTGCACTGAAATACAGCTACCAAAATATTTTAAAAATTTTAAAAATCCAAGTTCATTCCGGGTTACTATCTCAGCCGTCTCACCAATTCCCATGGATTCAATGATCAGTTCTATGTAGATGATAACCAAATTCTACCTCAGTCTCTCCCCCAAGTTCCAGGGCCATATTACCAGCTGCTTTTTGGGCATTTCCTGAACTGACAGCTCTCAAATTTGGCATGTTCAAACAATTCGTTATTTTATCTTTTCTTCCCCAAACATCCCTTTCTTCTCAATTTCATTATTGCTATTATGGATACCCACCATCCTACGAGTTATCCAGGTCCTTGGGTACCTCCATCTTACGAGTTATCCAGGTCCTCAGGTACCGCCATCCTACGAGTTATCCAGGTCCTCGGCTACTGGCATCCTACGAGTTATCCAGGTCCTCGGCTACTGGCATCCTATGAGTTATCCAGGTCCTTGGGTAACTCCATCTTACGAGTTATCCAGGCCCTCGGGTACCGCCATCCTACGAGTTATCCAGGTCCTCGGGTACTGCCATCCTACGAGTTATCCAGGTCCTCGGCTACTGGCATCCTACAAGTTATCCAGGTCCTCGGCTACTGGCATCCTACGAGTTATCCAGGTCCTTGGCTACTGGCATCCTACGAGTTATCCAGGTCCTCGGCTACTGGCATCCTACGAGTTATCCAGGTCCTCGGCTACTGGCATCCTACGAGTTATCCAGGTCCTCGGCTACTGGCATCCTACGAGTTATCCAGGTCCTTGGGTACCACCATGCTTCCAGTTTTCCAGGCTCACAACTCTCATTTACACTCTCCTCACAAATCAGGTTTGATGAATCTTATCACTTTTACTTTCACAGCAACTTCTTTTACATCCCCTTCTCTCCAACTATTCAAACTGCTTCCCATTTGATACTCACCTCTTCTCCAGACTACTTTAATAGCTTCTTGAATAGTCTCACTTAAATCTCTTTTCACATCAATCCATCTTCTGACCATCTACCAAAGCAGTTTTCTTAAACCGCAAGTCTGATCCCTGCTCAATAAACTCCAGTAGCTATCATCCCAAAGATAAAATAGAATATTCTTTGTTCGGCATTTAAAATTTTTCATGATTCAGCTCCTTCCTACTTCTCCAAGCTTCATATACATGACTCTTCTCTCTGCATACCCATAAGCCGTTTGTAATAATCTCCTTTGTGTAAAAAATGAGGAAAGGGAGGTTGAGGCTTGAAGATAGGTAGGTCTCCTAGGTAGGAAGTGACAGAGTCGATTTTGAGTCCCAGACTTCTTTTTAGTATAGGATTCTGGATTCTTTATACCGTCCTATCTCATGAAATTCTGGTCAGGGTAAAGAATTGACAAAGGGTTCAATCGAATGGTTCAGTAAACAAAAGACAGCTTTTGGAAACGGGATGCAGGACAGCGGAATGATTTAATTACATCCACTTTCTGAATATTAAGCCAATAGTTAGGGCTGGAGTGGGTGGTGGGTGGTGTTTCTCCATAATTGAGGGAAGAAAGATCACTGCGGAGATACTAAGTGCTTCAAACGGTACTCTAGGGGAAAGGTCCTTTCTTCCTCATCTCTGAGAAATTCTTGGCAGTCCTAATTGCAGCATTGACAAATGAAAATATCAAAGAACAATGGACCAGGCACAGGTCATCCACATGTCGGGGAGCTGAGCAAGACGGCTTGCCTGGATCATCATGGGCACCACAGGGACAGAAGGCTCATTCCTATTCCGACTTGATTAAAGTTCATTAAGCCCACAAAAAAGAGTCTGTTCCCCCTTCTCCTGTAATTTAGGAATAATCACTGCTTTAAGGGGAATAGTCACTTCCCAAAGCTAAAGAAAAATCGTTGCTGTTGTTGAGTCATTTTGTTAGTTGTGTACAACTCTCTGTGACCCTTTTAGGGTTTTCTTGGCAAAGAGTGATTGGCCATTTCCTTCTCTAGTTCATTTTGCAGATGAGGAAACTGAGGCACACAGGGTGCAACATCTCACAGCTAGTAAGTGACTGAGACCAGATTTGAACTTGGTTTTTCTTGACTCCAGGCCCAGCACTCTAACCACTGTGCCAACCAGCTGGCCTGGCACATAGTTGGTGCTTCATAAATTAATTATATCTATGAATTTAAAATTTTATCATCCTGGCCCTCCATTGGACAGCTGATTTCCCCTCTAAACAGGTGCTCAGAACTGAACCAGAGGCTTCAGACGAGAATACACCATGACTCTCATGTCCCTCAGTCCAAGAGGGTGGCTGCTAATTTGGCTATGATACCCCTGGATTCATTTTAGGACAATTCATATAATCAACACTTATTAAGCACCTGCTCTGTGCCAGGCAACGGGTTTTTTCTTAAACACCTACTATGTGCCAAGCAGTATGATAAGCCCTGGGGATACTAAAGGAGGCAAATGACAGTTCCTGCCTCAACTGTTTCCAAATCAGACCTTGGCCATCTTTTCCTAGTGAAACTGAATTTTTGTACCTCCTTGTAAAAGCATATATCCCTCCCCTCTGGGTTTCCCCTCATTAACCCAGCCTGGGCTTCTCATCAGTCAAGATCCTTTGGCTCCTAACTTGGTTTTCCACTATGTTAGCCATCCCTCTCAGCCTGGGGTCAAATAAAATACTCTGAGCATGCCATCTGTTCCTTTAGCGGAGTCATTGATGAAACTGTTACACAGACTAGGGTCAAAGACAGATCCCTCCAGTGGAGATCTTGCCATGTTAACATCAAATCATTAATAATCACTCTTTGAGTCAATTGCCCATTTCTGAATCCATCTAACTGTATGAGGCAACCCAATCTATCTCCTCCACAAGAGTAACATGATATAACGTACATTTTCCAAAAATAATATGAGCCGCTTTTGTTAAAAGCTTTGCTAAAATCTGGGCAAATGAAATCCCTAGTGTGTTTTTCCTCTACCAGCTTAGTAACCCAGTCCCCCATTAGCACAGTGCCTGGCACACAGAAGGCACTTAACAAAGGCTTACTGGCTGACTGATCCTGTCAGAAAAGGAAATGGGGAGATCCTGGTCTGACCTTTCTAGATGTTTGCCAACGATCCTTTCTAGGATTTTGCCAGGAGCTGACATCAAAGTCGTTGGTCTATAGCCAGCAGACCCTCTGCTCTTCTCTTTCTGGAAAGCTGGGACATTTACCTTTCAATTTTGTGGTGTCTCCCCTTTTCCATGAGCTTTCAGATATCACGGACAACAGTTCAGGGATCACAGCCCACAGGTCTTTTGGGGTCCAGGACGTAGTTCACCTAGGCTGAGTGATTTGACCTCATGCAAGGGGTCTGTCATCCCATCCTCCTCAAAGAAAGCCCCCGTCCTTTCTCTGATCCTACTTTTTCTCCAATTTAACAAAAACAAAACAAGCTCCTTTTTGTTGTCCTTAACTTCCCTGAGCAGGCTCAGTCCATTCTAAGATTTAGTATACCAGACATTGTTGCATGAATGTGCCATATTTGTACTTACTCTCTCTTACCTGGAGCTGCACAAACTTCTGTTAAATTCTTTATTAATATCTAACAAGTGTGGGGCAGCTAGGTGGCGCAGTGGATAGAACACCAGCCTTGAATTCAGGAGGACCTGAGTTCAAATTTGATCTCAGACATTTAACACTTCTTAGCTGTGTGACCCTGGGCAAGTCACTTAACCCCAGCCTCCCCCCCAAAAAAAAAAAATCTAACAAATGATGGGTGAGTTCTCTGAGCATCCACAAATGTCTCTTCACACAATTCCTAGTTTTTCTCTTCTGTCTTCAGATTTTCATTCTCAAGCATCTCCTATACCTCCTGATCTGACTTTCTCTGTAATATTCTGGTCCATGGGGCCCACCAATATTCCTCTGAACTCCCTGAAACATGCTTTCCCAAAAAGTTACGATGCAAATCAGTCTACATCCAAAGGTCTTCCCTTCCCACATTCCTTTGTATGGCTTGATCATGTTTCCATCATTACCACCCCAGAAAACAAGTTCCTTCCTAATTTGGGAGAGTAAGATCCGTGATGGGCTTTCTTTTTGCTTATTCCTCTACTTGTTTTGCAGATGAAATGTCACTAAGACAAGTGAAGAAGTTCTTATTTCTCTAGCCGATATCTGGCTAGTCAGAGCAGCCCATCAACAGCACACCGGGCCTTTGTGGCAGGCTCGTGATCAGTTTTCCGAATGCTTCAATCGCCTTCACTTCCTGTCTGGGTTTTCTGCAGTCAACTCCAATGACAGCACCATTTTTATTTCCCCCTCAAAAGACCTTCATCCCAATTTTTTCAGTCATGTTTCTCCCCTTTGCCTCTACTATACTCATTTACAAAGCAATTTAAAGTAAAAGAAAATTGGATGGGAACCATATTTATGACAATTCTTGCATCCACGGTGGATACCACATTTCATATTTCCAGTGGGATACTGGAGTCAATGCTCAGTGCGGGTATTTATACCTCAGAACTTGGCAAATAATACAAGGGTTTGATTTATTGTTTAGTTGATTGTCTAGATTTAAGAAAGATAGAGAAAATGTGAATATTGCAGGTTAAACTTAAAAATGTGTTCTGTGCCCATTGTGTGGTACCCACTCCCTTCCCTAGAAAGCTGGTTGTTAAATATTTACCAGCACACCTTGCACAGTCCCCTGCTGATTAGCCATAGAAAAATGAGCAATAGAGAGCATGAGCTCTCTGGTCATTAGGATAGATTTCGAAGGAAGGATTATATAGAGAAAGTACAAGGGAAGGAATCTAAAAGGGACACTTACTTTCCAGCAGCGTAGACTTCGGCCGTATCAAACAGATTGATTCCATTATCATAAGCCAGGGTCATCAGCTGCTCCGCCATCTGAAAGGAGAAGAGTAGTGGTCACAGCGCTGGTCCTGCTGGCTCTGAAGCTCCGGGAGACTCTCCAACTAAACCATTTGTCAGAGTTGTTTGCTTTAGAGCCGGGAGGGACCTTTGAGATAATCTAGTCTCAGCCCTTCTTTTTCCAGAGAAGGAAAGTGATTTATCCGAGATCACAAAGAAAGGGGCAGATTGGAAATCAGGTCTCTCCTACAGGCCAGAGCTCAGTGCTCTGTCCATTGAGCCACACTGCTTCAATGACTTGAGTTGGGGCCTCAGTTTGGCAAGTGCATCTGCCAACATCTCAAGGCAAGAAAGATACAGGATCTACCACAGCCCTTATAAATTCACCTACAGTGAGTAATGCTTATTTAAAAATGCTTCAGTGGGCTCATCGGCTTCTGTGGGCTACACACGAAGGCGTGCTGTGATTACTACTACTATGATTACAATGATCACGTCATCCTCTGTGTCTACTTTTTGTCTCTCTGTCACCCACAGCCCGGCCACACTTTTTTGTGTAATTCTTGGCCACGTTGTCCCACGGACCCTCCAAAGAGGCCCCAAAGCACTGGAAGCCTTCTTCTATGTCCCTTTTTTTTTTTTTTTTTACCACTTCTTGGGTTCTGACACAAGCTGTCTGTTATTTTACGCTCGATCTTTTGCCTTAGCTCTCCATCTCCTTTTTCAGATGTTCATAATTCTGTATCCTTTACTTTTAATGGCCACAGAGTACAATGACACAGAGACCTGTAGGAGGTTGGTCAGTTAGTAAACAAGCATTTATTGAGCACTTGCTGTGTACCAGGTACCAGGCTGGGGATACTGAGAAAGGCAGAAAATGCTCTCTCTGCCTTTAAGGAGCATCAATGAGGGAGACAAGATATAAACGACAGGCGCGGATAATACACTGAGATGGGAGAAAGGTGGCCCTGGAGGCAGACTCTCGGCTTGAGAAGAAGGCAGGACTTGGGCTGAGTCTTTTGCAAAGGAGCTGGAGGAGGCGACAAGGGGGTGATGGCCACACTTGTTCAGAGTTCCAAGGAGGACTCTCCTGTGCGGGCAGTCTGTCAATCTGCAGACGTTTTTAAGAGCCCACTGTGCGCCAGCTAAGGTGCTGAGCACCAGCACGAAAAGGAGGCTGAGACCTCCGGACCGTGTGGAAGGGTGACCGATGGGCTAAGTCTGAAAATAAAGGAAGGGGCTGGATTGAGAAAGGGTTTGAAGGACGGCTAGGACAAGGTCACGGCTAGGACAAGGTCACGGCTAGGACAAGGTCTCGGCAAAGAGATTCTCCAGAGCAGGAGGGAGGGAGAAAGAACTCGGGGAGTTCATGAGAAAGATGTTCAATCTGCTTTGATCAGGCAGCCAAGACTCGTGCTGGGACGGGTCAGTGGGATGCATTTAATTTTCACTTAAGTAAATACGTCATCTACCTCCGACTCCAAGGGAGGACACATCTCTGCTCACAGAAGCTGAAACCGTTCTCCCTGCCGTGGCTTTGCTGGAATCTGAGCCCTGACTCGGGAGGCCTCTGGGGACACAAAGGGTTCCTTCTCTCGGGCTCTTGGGGGGGGGTCTTCCTTTTCTATTAAGGGTGAGGATGCAAATGGGCAGTTAATGGAGAAACTAGAGGAAGACAGTGTCAGATGTCTCAGTTTTCTGAATTAATGAAGGAAAGCTGCTTCAGTTCAGTTCTTACCTGTGCTACGCCCACTCTGGGGATACCAAGAAAGATCCCATCCTGGCCTGCTTGCAGAGAGCTTATGCTTTAATGCGGGGGAACAGACTCCCCTCAAAGTGTGATCTGCAGGGGAGGGAGAGCAGGGCCAAGGGGAAGTCTGGCCAGAATGCTATGAGAGACTCAAGGATGGCCAGACAGTGTAGGGGCAGAGGGCGTAGCTCAGGAAGGCTTCAGCAAGAACTGTGTCCTCGGAGAAATGAAGGGGGAGTTCATCCTGCGTGGAGGGGAATGGCACAAATGCAGGCCTTTAACACCGGATGGCAGAATGAGAATGGGGGGCTGAGCATGGCTGCGCCATGGAATATGTGGAAAGGTACGGGCACTTGAGGGTGCTGGGTATATGGTACACAGTTGGCAGTTAATAAATGTTTGCTTATTGATGGACTGGTTAAGACTAAGTTGTGGCAGGCCTCGAATGGCAGACTCAGGAGTTTCATATTTAATTTGGCAGCAGAGTGACGTAGTCCCAGTGATATGTCAGAAGGATCATTACTGCATCTAGCCACGAATCGTATACTGTCAGAGCTGGAAGAGCTGAAAAGACCATCTAGTCTAAGCTTAACCTTATCATGCAGGGGAAGCTAAGATGAGAGGTCAGCTCAACTTAACCAATAAGGATTTATTAAGGAAGGAAAGCTAACATTTAGGAAACATCTACCCCAAGCTGGGAACTCTCTGTGCTTTTTAACAAATATCATCTCATTTGCTTTCCACAACAACCCTGGGAAATGGGTGTTACTCAGTTTAAGAAACGGAGGTAGAAGGAGATGAAGTGGCTGGCTCAGGGTCACCCAGTGAAAAATCCAGGTCTTGTTTGTGGGTCATTGTGTGACACGCTAAGGTACGGCAGGCCCTGGGAAAAGCGGGGTTTTTGTGGCCACCTGTGTTGTGGATGGATAGGTGATTCATCCTCTGTGGGTAAAAGATGTGATGCTCTGACAAACGAGCACGAAAGTGTTACTTCTTATAGGTGCCTGGAGAAGATTTGCACTCAGGGCTTTATGATTCTGGGCCCTCACCGCCCGACCTGCCTCTGGGACTAGGTCGCCAATTAAGAGCCCACTATGTGCCTGAGATCATGAGCTGGGCCTGGGCCCCCACTCCTCTGCCTCCAAATCCCCTGCTCCCTCCGCAAAGGGGAGGTGGGCCCGGACGGGGCCACTGCAGAGGTATGGAAGCTGGGAAAGAGGAATGATCTGCACCTGCAGTTACCAACCAGCCTGGCTCCCTGATTCTGTCTAACTGAGGGGCAGACTGAAATGAGCCCGTGTCCCTCGAGCCTTGGGCTAGAGGAGAGATAACTGAGATATGTCTTGGGGCGGAGGAAGCTCGCCTGAAATTTAAAATACTGTTACAAGTCACGCACCGAGACCCCTTCCTGCTCCTGTAGCTGTCCTCCAACCTGCTCCGGGCTGCTCTTAGTCCTGCCTCTGAGCTTCTGTGGCTCTTCCTTTGAATCCAAGGGATGGGGGCTGCCCCCGTGGGGTCTTCCTAGGGGAGGAAGCCTCCTGTCTCACTACTGTTTGGCCCCTTGTGCTGGCTTAGAGGTCTGCCTAAGGCGTTGAGAGGGAGGTGACTGTCTAAGATCACACTACAGGACAGCAGGGGGGCAGGACTTGGAGACTCTCTCTGTCCATTACATTGCACCATCTCTTTTTTTTTTCCCCCTGAGGCTGGGGTTAAGTGACTTGCCCAGGGTCACACAGCCAGGAAGTGTTAAGTGTCTGAGACCAGATTTGAACTCGGGTCCTCCTGAATTCAGGGCTGGTGCTCTATCCACTGCGCCACCCAGATGCCCCTACATAGCACCATCTCAACACTTCAAAGACCCATCTTAATTTTGTTGATTTCCAGGATTTCCTCTTTCAAAGTGATTCTTCCCTCCTTGGAACTCCTGTAGTTATTTTGGCTGCAAATTTAATAATGAGTATGACGATAGCTACCATTTATATAGCACCCACTACATGCCAGCCACTGGGCTAATCTGTACAATTATTATCACACGGGATCCTCACAAGATCCCTAGGAGGCAGGCGCTCTTAGGATCACCATCTTACAGATGAAGAAACTGAGGCAGATGGATGGTAAATGACCCATATAGCTAGTAAGTGTCTGAAGCTGGATTTGGACTCTGATTTTCTCGACTCCAGGTCTGAGTTGCTGAGTTGATTAGTACATAACGATATAATGTATATAATCATGCAAGACCTTGCATCATTCTCTAATTCTTTCATGTCGATAAATTGAGGGCAGGGTCTACGGCTTATAGCTCCTTTATATCCCTAGGGCCGTGCAGAAACTAGGACTCTGTAACCAGAAGCGAGCTCGGGGGCCATTCCGTTTATCATCACTCCCGCTATAATATCCCTAACAAGTGACCATCCAGTTTCCCCTTGAAGCTGTCCAGGAAGGAGGAAATTGTGTCCCTCCATCCCAGGGTACTCCATTCCATTTTGGAAGAGCTCCAATCGTTAGAAAGTTTCTCTTGATGCTGGGTCTAAATCTATTTCTTTGTAACTTCTCCCCATTGGGGCTGCCCTGGGGCCAAGAGCAAGTCTCTTATCTCTTCCATGGGACGGTTCTTCAAATACTTTTCTTTGGCTAAATATCCCCACTTCTCCCAACCAGGTCTTCACAATGAAGTCAGGACTTTTTATCAATACAGACATTTTCCTCCGAAGACTCTCCGGCTTACGGCCGCCCTCCCTGAAATCAGGAACTCAGTATTGAAGACAGATCTTCAGAAGGGATCTATTAAAATCAGAGTGACAGGAATAGTCCTGAGCACATAAAGAGTTCACGAAATTCTCTTTAAATAAGCAGGATGCAGATAACATAGAACGTGGAGCAATGGATCCTCCCATCACTACTGACTCAGAGCTCCATTTGTCTGTAAGTATTTAATAGAAGGCTGTTAACTGGCTCCCGGAAATCCAGATAAATTATGGCAACCAGCCTAGCAATCAAAAAATGAGATTTATGTTTGATATGACTTATTCTAAGTGACCAACCAGGCTAACTTCTAATGTTTGCTGCTTTCTTCTCTAAGCA
Organism: Sminthopsis crassicaudata; assembly: GCF_048593235.1. Classification (NCBI taxonomy): domain Eukaryota; kingdom Metazoa; phylum Chordata; class Mammalia; order Dasyuromorphia; family Dasyuridae; genus Sminthopsis; species Sminthopsis crassicaudata. Next base: position 625,892,097 of record NC_133619.1, read on the forward strand.
TTCACAAAGCAGATAGTTTCATTGGTCCATATGAAATAATTCCTGGGATTGCCAGTCTAATGATACCATGATTCTTTAAAATATTATTTCTCCCTTAGATTTTCAATCTAAGGTTTTAACATCACAGAACTGGGAGGAATTTTTGTGGTCATCTGGTAAAAAACTCATCTAATTGAGGAATTTTATCTATAAAATTCTTGACAAGTGATCAGCGATGACCAAAACTGTTCATTTCATTTTGGAACTACTCTCCTTGTTTGTTTTGTTTTTGTTTTCGTTTTTGTTTGGTCTTTATGGAGCTTCTCACTGGTTAGGTCTCAGTTAGGTCCAGAAGCAACATCCTTGTGAATTGCTCACATATGGCACAAGTTCCTACCTATATGTAATTAAAGGAACAAACCAAATTAAATTAACAAATTAATTTTAAAAAATATCTAATTTTATTTTGATATAGATTGCCCTCAAAGCAATCATGAACCAAGCAACTTTTACAGATAAGATACTCTCAAATTCACTCATAAAAATTTTAAATTTATATTTTCAGGATGCACTCTCTCCTTCCCCCAAATATATATACATATATATACACACATATATATATGTGTATATATTATATATACATGTATATGTATATATAATATCTACAAAAAATATATATATATATATACATTTTTTTTTTTTTTTTGGCTGAGGTAATTGGGGTTAAGTGACTTGTTCAGGGTCACACAGATAGGAAGGGTTAAGTGTCTGAGGCCAGATTTGAACTCCGGTCCTCCTGACTTCAGGGCTGGTGCTCTCTCCACTGCGACACCTAGCTGTCCCTCCTGCATATATTTTTAAAAGGCAGGGTGGATCAGCTTTGGAAGACCACTATTCAAGGCTTGCTTCTGATACTAACTACTCTCAGTACTGTAGGCAGTTCTCTTAAAATTCTAAATCAGCTTCCCAGCCTGATGAAGTCATGGATAGGGATAAATAACTTTTTCTTTTTTTTTTCTTTTTTTTTTTTTTAGAAACACAGAATTCTGGGTTTTTTTCCCCTGTGTTCATCTTTAACCCTAAAACCCAGCTCCTGGAAGAAAAAAATGAAACTCGACAAATGGATCTGGATCTAAATCAAATGCACAAGCAGAGTAATGAGGAATTGATAAATAGGAATGCTATTCATGAGGTCCTTGTCAGATCCGTGAGCTGAGAGGTGAAAATGTCGGAATGTATGAAATGAGCTCATGACTACTGGAGGACTGCTAGAGGCACCAGGCCTGGAGTCAGAAAGCCCTGAATTCAAATCCAGCTTCAGACTCCGATCGGCTGTGTGACTGGGCGATTTCTGTCTGCCTCAGTTTCCCGATTTGTAAAGCGTCTCCCTCCCATGGTTGTTATGAGGATCACTTGAGATAATATTTGTAAAGTGCTTAGCACGGCGCCTGGCACATAGCAGCCTCTTCCCTGGGTATTATCCTGGGAGCCAGACACAGGGAAGAGGAACAATGAAAATCGTTCAGTTCTCTCCTGAACCCTCTGAGGTTATGAACGCTGACTATGTAAATGTGCTTCTCTGGGTGTCGGGTCCCTAGCAGAGACACCCCCACAGAACCCGGCCTGGCCCAGCAGTGGGCAGAGGATTAGCTCTGGAATCAGCGAGTGTGGATTCAAGTCCTGCCTTTGGAGCTGATTACTCGGTGTCCCAGACAAGTCCCTTCACCTGCTGGGCTGTGAGGCTCCCACCTGTTACATGAGGGGGTGAACTAGGTGGCCTCTCAGGTCCCACCCAGCTTCAGATCCATGAGCCTATGTACAAAGATGAATAAATAGAGAGCAAAATCAAGGTCATTTCCATGGGGAAGGAAGTGGGAGCAGGAAAGCGCCCACGCTGAGACTGTGGGATTCCAAAGGCTGCAGGGGCAGCCCTCCGGGGATGGGAGCGGGCTGTGGGAAGTCGGGAGCAAAGGGGACCCCGGAAGCAGAAAGACATCCTTACCTCATCGGTGATCTGGCCTCCAAAGGTCACCCATGTTCCTGCAAGGGAGACAAAGGCACACATTACAGCCTCTAAACTGGCAAGCTGGGGGGTGGTGCCCGGCGCCCCCTTGACCACGGGGTCCTTTAAGAGACTGGCAGTCAGAGTGCTCTGGGTGAGAAGGCGGCTATCTCTCTCTGCTCTGCATTTGGATCACCCAGAGCTCAGGGCTCACACACCCGGGCAGTGGCGGTGCTCGATGGGTTCTTATAGATCCTCAGAGCCTGTGAGCCAAAGAATACACTGAATTTTCAGTGGGGCTTGTGCAGTCACAGACACAGAACAGAGAGGGGACGCCGGGCTCACTCATTCTACAGAGAGGCCGGGTGAGAAGTGGGGGGCTGTGAGCACGGCTGTGAGGGGAACGAGCCCCTGGAGCCCTTCATGGTCAACTTGTGTCTGAGGGGCCTCCCATTAGCTCACAACATCCTTTAACAAGGTCATCCGGCTTTTGTCTGAAGATTTCCAGGAAGCAGAAGCCCATCATCACCTTCTGAGGAATTCTCCTGAGAGCTAATGGTGTGTTTGTGTGATTGTGAATGATTGTGTGAGTGTGTGTGTGTGATTGTGAATGATTGTGTGAGGTGTGTGTGTGTGTGATTGTGAATGATTGTGTGGTGTGTGTGTGAGATTGTGAATGATTGTGTGTGTGTGATTGTGAATGATTGTGTGAGGTGTGTGTGTGTGTGTGTGTGTGTGATTGTGAATGATTGTGTGAATGTGTATGTGATTGTGAATGATTGTGTGAGGTGTGTATGATTGTGTGAGTGTGTGTGTGTGATTGTGAATGATTGTGTGGTGTGTGTGTGAGATTGTGAATGATTGTGTGAGTGTGTGTGTGTGATTGTGAATGATTGTGTGAGGTGTGTGTGTGTGTGTGATTGTGAATGATTGTGTGAGGGGGGTGTGTGTTTGTGTGATTGTGAATGATTGTGTGAGTGTGTGTGGATGTGTGAATGTGTGAATTTGTGTGTGTGTGTGGTGTGTGTGTGATGAGGGGAAAGTGATACAAGGCTGGGCAGTGTGACGATAGGAAAAAAGGGCCTGAGATGCAAACATGGGACAGACTACTTTTCACTTGGCTGGACTTTGTTATTTGGAGGAAAGAGCACATTTCTGTTTGGGAGGCCCTGAGAAGGGGCTCTCTGGGCTTCTGGAGGGGCCCGGGCCTCATGGCCAGCCTCCCTCCCCTGACTCCCACCAGCCAGCAGCAGTTATCTCCCGGCTCAGCTCGCAAGGGCTTGGCTGTCATGGCAACCGAGGAGCCAGGCTTTGGCTTCCTTGACTTCCCAGGGGGCCAGAGTCCCGCTGCCCCTCAGACAAAGCTTCCCTCCCCGGCCTGACATCCCTGGATGCAGCCCGGACCTGGGAGAGGCGACTTACCGAGGCCCAGGCAGGAGACCCGCAGCCCAGACTTCCCCAGGTTCCTGCAAAATAAATGTCCTGCATTAGTGCTCGCCGGCCCAGAGCGGAGGCAGTGCGACGCGGCTGGCGGGGGGAGCTCTGAGGGGGAGGGGGCAGTCAGCGGGAAGATGGAGTGGTCCAAAATAAAGCCAGTTCCCCGGGGACTCCAAAGTGCTGCGGCAGCATGGACGGTTGTTGTTTCTGCTGTTCACCTAGTCTACTTAACGGGGTCTCGGGACGGGAGAGGCAAGGGGCTGGTGTTACAGAAGGGGAGACCAGGAACGGGTGTTTCTTATGTTATTGGACCAAAGATCCAGAGCTGGAAGGGATCTTGGAGACCCTCATGGTCACACCTTCCTTTCACAGAGGATAAAGCTGGGGCTAGGGAAGGGAGGGGGCTAGTTCAGGATCAGTCAGAGGCAGACTGGCACCTGAACCAAAGTCAGCCTCCTCCCCCTCCTCCACCAGGGATGAAAAGGAAGGTGAGGAGGAAGGCGGGTTAGAGCAGGGGCTCTGGCTCTGGGCCCTGACACAAACTCCCATCACCCACTAATCAGTCTGCCTGTCACTGTTAACATGTGTCTGCGGGACCAGTTAGCTTGGGCCATGGGGAGAGAACCTCCCTACACTTTTGTCTATAGCTTCATTCATTTTCAACAGCTTCTCACTCGAGGTGGGGAGGGGGAGTGATTAGACCCATTTTAGAGATGGGAAAACTGAGGCCCGGAGAAAGGGAGCAGCTTAGAGGCAGAGGCAGCTGCTGGGCCCTGTGAGGCTTAGCTGACATTCCTGTTCCCCGATGGAGGCTGCTGAAGGAGGCAGAATTTGTGCTGTGGGCGTGTCTGAATGTGCATCAGGCTGCAGCCCGAGGCCTGGGACGTGATTGGCAGTGAGGGCCTTGATGGCGGCGGGGTCCTGGGGGCTTGGACGACCACTTCATCTTCAGCTGGAGAACCCCGTCCTAACTGGGCAGGCCCGGAGGGAGAGGCCGCTGCCGCAGGCTGAAGGGGCTCAGGGGCTGCTCGGCCTCCCATCTGCTGCCCTGGAGGAGGGCCCTTCAGGAGGCCCTCTAAGACCTCTCATGCACGGAGGGCTCACTGGGGGCCAGACCCCATGCCAGGCACTTCACAATGATTATTTCACTTAGTTCTCACAACCTCCCAGGGAGGAGGAGGAGACTCTTCATAGCCCCAGTTCACAGATGAGGAAACTGAGGTAGAGGGAGGCTAAGTGATTGCCCGTGGTAACACAATGAGTGAGTGTCTACGGCTGGATTCGAACTCAAGCCTTTCGGCGCCCTACCCAGGGTTACCTGGCTGCCCCAAGTCTGTTTCCCAGGAGCCTCATTCCCTTTAACCTCTTTCCAGGTTGCCCGGCCACAGGAGGAAGCTGGGCCAGGCCTACATCTCTGGCCACCAGGTATTTTGGTGCTGCTACCAGCAGTCCAGGGGGGCTGAGGGCCCCGAGGAGAACTCGGTGGGAAGAACTGACAGATGTGCGGCTGAAAGGCCCGCCCACCCGCCCAGATCTGGCCACTTCCTGTGGGATCATGGCTGCTCTGGGCTCCACGGCCAAGCCCAAACCCCACTTGCCAGAGTCACAAATCGACACAGGGCAGCCATTAATGGAGGTTTAATGAGAGGCCCTGTTGTTGCTCAGTCTTTCCCAGCTATGTCCAGCTCTCCACGACCCCATTGGGGGTTTTCTCGGCAGAGACACTAGAGGGGTTGGCCGTTTCCTTCTCCAGCTCATTTTACAGATGGGGAAACTGAGGCACACGGGGTGACGTGATCTGTCTAGACAGCTGGAAGTGTCTGAAATCACATATGAACCCAGCACTGTACTGGGCAACAAGAAGCTGCAAAGTGCTTACAGACGTCAATAATTAGTCTTTATGTTTCTGAAGTGAGTGAAGCTTACAACTGCACGAGGACTTTTGGGACTGCTACCTGATGCTGGTACAACACAGTAACTTGCATCTTGTGTCCCCATTATTGTGTGAGCTCCTTAGGGGCAGAGACTGTTTTTATTTGTCTCTGAATCCCTCACATGTAGAGCCTGGCAACCAACCAATGTTTATTAAGCGCCTACTATGTGTTGTGCTTCATAAATGCTCCTTTACTGATTGAATCATTACAGGTCTCTGGGCCTCAGCTTTCTTATCTGTAAAATGGGGGCAGGATCTCCTCGATCCTTTCAAGATCCAAGTCCTAGGAATTCCTTTTTGCCCTTAGACATGTCAGGATTCCCCTAATTCACTGCACCTTTAAACCTCCTGATTGTCACCAGGGATCAAACCCTGGCCCTAGGGAAGGCAGCGAGGGGCCGAAGGGGAGGACATGGGAAGGGGACCGTTGGAAAACGGGTGACCGAGGCTCTGCCACTCTCCTCCCAGGAGCCCCTGGGCCTCAGTTTCCACATCTCCTGCCTACCTCTCATTAAGTCACATTAAAGCCCTCAGGAAAATGTCTGACATGCTGTAGAAATGTAAGGCACTAGAAAAGTGGCCTGGCTGCCTCCTCTCTACGTTCCCAATGGAAGGCAATCTGCCTAATCGTTTCTTAATGACTTATGGAGGAAAGATTCTTCCTTAAATAAGATTCTACTGGCACAGAAGGGACTTTGTACTCTTCAAAGGTCAGGGAGCAGAAGAATACAGACTCCGAAAGGGCTTTTTTCATAAGGAAAACATCATCTGAAAAGAAAATCAAGTAGCTTTTGACATAGCACTAGAGACAGAGGGCAGAGGGAGCTCTGAATTTATGATGGCTTTTAAAAAAATACACCCAAATAGTGCACATCAATATATCTGGCTCCAGCCAGTCTCAACAGGAGCCTTAATTGATATTTTTCTTGTTAACTGTGACTAGGAAAAAAACAAAATCCCCCACCCCACCCCGCCCCGCACTTTGAAATGCTTGGTCTGAGCAAAACTCGTTGGCTGTTTCTTTCTGCTTGGCTATGTTATTCATTGCCACAGGGAACTGGGACTGGGTCCGAGGACCCAACAAACATCTGCAGTACAGGCCGTGACAAGCTAAGGCTTCACACCCCCCTTGTGTCGGGGGTGACCCCTAAGTCACTGATCCTGGGAAAGTTGGGTGACAGGGCCTCCTCCCAAGTCATCCTCACAGCCTCGGCGCCATGCTCAGTCCCTCACTCTTCCTTATTGACAAGTCTTGCTGTTCCGACTGCCACGGCCTCTCCCCTTTACTTCCTATAACATGTGTCCTTGGAGCATCCCTCTGAGCCCCTTGGCTCATCTACAAAACGAGAGCATTGCACTAGTCTCTGAGGGCGCTTCTAAGTCTTGGATCTGCCTTTCTCAGCCTCAGTTTCCTCATCTGTAAAACCAGAAGGTTGGACTAGATGGTCTCTGACGTCACTTCTCTCCACTCCCACAGCCCTGATCCTAGGTCAGGCCGCCATCATTTCTTGCCCAGACTACCGCAGTTGTCTCCTATATGGCGCCCCGACTCAAATCTCTACTTGGCTCTTTGGGGACTGGGGTCTTGGCTTCCAAACTGCTGTGCACTTATTTTGTGTATATTTATGTGCATCTATGTTGGTTCCCTGACATGTGACCTTACAGAAAGTGATTTCCAGAGAACTTAAGGGTAGCAGGGCTGAGATTTGAAGCCACGCAGGATGGCAGAGATGGAAGTGGTCTCAAAGCCCTGCTCCTCCATTTTACAAATGGAGAACGGGACACAGAGGGTTACAGTGACTTACTTGCTCAAGGTCACACACATCACAAATAGCTGCGCTAACGTTTGAACATTTGTATTCTGACTTCAGATTCAAGGATCTTCTCTCTACATGACACTTAAAGAGATCGGGATAAACTGTAATCCTTCCAGGATCACAGGCGCTCTGATTGCAATGATCCCTCGCTCCTTTCTCTGCATTTCTATCTTCCTCCTTTTCCCCTCACGCGTCCTTTATCTCTTTCTGTCTCCCTTCTCTGTCTCTGCGTTGGCTTGTGGTTTCATTAGTATGGGGGTATCCCAGAGGGAAACTCCCTTCATCGGTATGGTCTATAACATCTATAACAACTTATGCGTAATTATAATCCATCTATAGCATAACCTATCCATGACTATAGCCCACCCATAACTACAGCCCATCTATAACAATCCAGCCATAACTATAACCCACCTACAACATAGCCCACCTATAACTACAGCCTATCTATAACATAACCCCTCTATAACTACAGCTCTAGAACATTGCCCACCTGTGACTACAAGACATCTAGAATGAGCACTGTAAGAGAGCTGCCTGGGTCAGAGGTGTTCGGTGAGTGGCTGACGGTCACACACATGGTATGGATCGGACCAGACCTGAACCAGCCTTCCTGACTCTGTCACTGGCTCTCTATTCACTCTGCTACACTGCCTCCCGTCTTGCACACAGGGGTATTAATTTTTTCATATGTATCCACGAACTTTTGAGTTTAACCAATGCAAGTTTACTTAACAGCATTATTGAGTTCTTGGCAACTTCCCTTAACTTACATTTTTTAATCAATAGATACGATCAAACTCTTGTTTGAGGTTCGGCAAAGTTTTCTATTTTACAAAGGGGCCTACACGCTCAGTGTGGGGGACGGATGCTTTAGGGCTCACTTAAAGACAAGCTAGCCAATTTTCAGACAACTGACTCAGGCAAACACATGCCTGCAGATTCAGGATTAAACAATTGTGAGTTTGTTTTTAAGGTAGAGCATGATGTGCCCTGCATCTGGCACCAGAAGATCTGGATTCAAATCTTGTCCTTGTTCCTTATTATTCATGTGAGGCTAAGCAAGTTTTTTTTTTAACAACCAGTTTGAGCTCCAGTTTAAAAGGAAAGATTCTTTAGGGTTATTTCCAGTTCTATAACCAATGGAAAATCCAAATTCTAGACTAAATAGCATCTGCAGCAAACCATGCTAAGTGTCTTCATCAGTGACCCACAAAAGCTTTTCTATATATATATGTATATATATAGACACACATTCTTTCTTGCTCTCTCTATACAAGAGCATGCTATATATATTTAAAACCACACACACACACATATATATACATATATACATATATATATCCTTAAAACCACACACACACACACACACACACACACACACACATACACACACGCACATATAAATATAAATTCCACTTACATTTACTTTAATCCTTTATAGCTACATGGTGCTTTTATATCCACCGGCTTACTGAACCTTATAACTGAGAGCTATCATTATCTCCATTTAAAAACTATATTTTTTGTTATTATGAAATGGAGAAACACCAACAAACCCAGCCATTTCCATATACGAGAACAGAAAAAGGGGACTGTAAATGAAATGGCAAATTTCTAATATTTGCAGCTTGTTCTTTTTAAAGGATTAATAAATCCGTCATGCTCGTTTCAAAGCTGTGCTCTTGCTTATGTCTCCCTTTGAACTTCCTTCTGTTCCATTCCGTGCTTCCCCCTGGAGGACACTTTATTTCATGGCCTGAACACAAAGGACTGACTCCCAGTGGCCCACGGACAATCCGTATAATCCTCGCTTTTTCAGCAACTCCCACCCCCCAAAGGACTACTCCAGGCTTCCAGATATTGCCTGGATTTCCTAGAAGGGAAACAAACCTGGGGCTGTTAGGAAGAGACCCTTTGTTAATTCTGGTGAGTCCATCTTCCATCTTGGGATACTATAGAGTACTGCAGTATTCTAATGCTATCCTAAGTGTTTGGACTCCTTTCACTATCTGTGCATTTAAAGAAAATGCTTTCATATCCCTCTTTCTTCTTCTGTTTTGACTTCACTATCACTATTCTTTAAGTTCTCTGTAAACCCTTTTCCCCCAAAATTAAAATAGCAAACGAACATCTTCCTCATTCTAAATAAAGCTATGAAGAAGTTGACATCCTTGCTTGAGGTCACAGAGCAGGGGAATGACAGGGCAGGGCTGGGCTTTGAAGTGCAGTCCTTCCAGGCTTCTGTCCCTTCCGTTATTCTTCATCTCACAGTTTCCCACAGTGACCGTCCTCAGCAGCCTCAGGAAGCACGACTTTAGTTAACCGTGTCCTCAGATTTCCTTCCCGTCTTATTTTACTAGCATGAGATACAGCCCACTTTTACGGGACGCATTCTCCCCCTTAAATCGAATATGGACAGAGAATTGGGATATCTAGCTGCTCCTCTGCCAGTCAACCTGAAGAATAAGTGAACAAAAAACTGGGCCATAGCCTGATCCCACGACTGCTCCACTCAAGTTGATTCTCTGTTAGAATGATGCTATTAATCCTGCCATCAGCTGCCAGGCAGAAGGAAAAAGAACCAGAAGGGACAGCTTATCCCTAGGCTGAAACCTTAAAGGAAGACTTCTTGCTGGAGGGGAAAAAATATAGATCAACAAATTCTGGGGTGATCTGGACAGGGCCAGCTGACACACGGCTGCCTCCAAACTTTCAGAATGGGAAAATCAAATTTCCTGCCATTTTCTCCCCAATTAAAGCTTGACATCATGATAAAACAGCTGATCGAAAGTCTCGCAAAGCAAACGGCCTCGGTCTTCATTAATTCTGCCTCAGATCTTTCCAGTGGCATGGAAAAAATAGCTAATGAGGACTCATTAGAATAACCTTTGGCCGGAGAAATCATTGGCGTGAATCGTGTAACCACTGAATATTTCACTACTGTTAAATATTTCACCTCCGACCTGTACGACGGGTTTTGGTTCTTTGATATGTCAGAGACTCTTTTGATAAGGATGTAGTTTCTTAAACTTTGGCAGTGCTGGGCAGATCACAGATAGCTTGCTGTGAAATGACGAGGCAGTGCAGTTTTAATGGCCCTAAAGAACCGATAAAATGGGCTTGGGGTGGGGGGGGTGTGGAAAGCAGTATAGCAACTCCTGAGACCCGCTGGCATCCCGACTGCAGAAGCTATCGACTGGAGAGGCTGGCCTCTCACTTTGGGGGGTTTGCACACCTGGAGAGTTAGCACTCTGCTGTGTGGGGAAAATTTCCTTTCTGAGTAAGGCTACATAGAAGCCTGCAGGTTGGAGCTATTTAGGTCTAACTTGTCTAACTATTATATAGATTCAGCCCATCTAAAGCGACCATACCAGGTGTGTTGACAGTAGGGGTAGGCCTGAAGAGAGGGGGAATCTTTCTCTGGGCTCTATTAGCAGAGCCAGTTTCTACCTTATGTGACCAGTCTTCTCTGGATCTCTGGGGAATCATGATCTCGAAACCTACCCGTCCACTAATGAACAAACAGTTCCGAGGATTACGGCTCCCCAGGCTCCATTCCCCTAGATGGATGCATCCCTCAGAGCGGCAGTAATACGAATAATAGTACTTCATCTGTGCTTAGCAGAGGGCTACAACAAACTTTTTCCACTCACGACCCCTTTTTGCCCAAGAAATTTTTATGTGACCCCTGGGTATATAAAGTAGGTATACAAATCAAACATTTACTGATAATAAATTATAATTTTGCAACTCCCATCTTCAGTTATAAAAGATAACTGGGCCATTGTTTTGGTTTAGCACAAAGATTCTTAACTCGGATCCCTGAGTTTGGTTTTAAAAAATGTTTTGATAAATATATTTCAATATAATTGGCTTCTTTTATGATCATATGGCTCTTGTTTTGTGCATTTAAGAATAATAATCTGAGAGAGGCCCATGATACACCATGAAACTAAGGCTAAAGAGATTTTCACACTTTTCAAAGTTCTCTCTTGATGATCATCCTTCTTGATCATGTTAGGGCCTGATGGTTATAGCTAGCAAATTTCCCACCTGACACATCAATAATAATCTCTGTTTCTTGACCGCACAAATCTCTCTCAGGCTCTTAGAAAAAAGAATTCCTCCTGTTTTGCTCTTCCAGTTATTGGTTAAGAATAAATGGAAAAGTATTTGTTAAGCGCTTATTACATGCCAAGAATAAAAGCTTTTATTAGATTGTTGAAGGCTTTCTATTAGATACCCCCAATATTCTGGTTAGCCATGGATATATATTTTTTTATTATAGATTTTTATTTACAAGCCATGGATGTTACAAAAGGAAACCTGTCATTTTCTTCAAGTCAGGTCACAGCTTCCTGCGACCTGTAGAGACTCTCAAACCTTATGGACAAACGAGGACGGGACCTTTTGGCCAAAAAAAGGCCTATTTTAAGATTCATCCCTACACATATAAGTCTAGAAGTGATTCTTTAGAAACGAGAAATGGGTTTGGTTTGGGGAACTTTATTTAATTTACAATTTAAGACCGATTGCATTAATCTCTCCATAAATTCTCTGTCTGACTGCAATTTTATATTATAGAAGATGGACCATCTTAGAGAATAATTGCCACAACTCATGGTTTCTTCTGATACTGTTAATATTTGAGGAACTAAAAAAATAGAGATTTGTCTCTTTCCTATCTGGAAATAAAGTTTCACAAATGAGAGGGTAGGAACTGGCAGCTCGGATTTCTGGCCTAAAAACCGACACGGACCAGGAGAGCACCTGCAGAGAAAGACTCCTATTTTCCACAGGGTGGATCGCTTTTGAAGCAATAATAGCACAGATCACATTACTTTTGTAGCTTCAGAAAGTATTTTCTTCCATGTGAGGTGAGCTGTATAAATCCTGGTCTCAGTCCAGACCAATGAAGGGAACTTCCACTGTGGAAATTCCCTACCTTACGGGCCTTGGGCACTGAGATATGCTATAAGTATGTGGAGGTGTGCCATATTTATGGCTATATGTCCGGTAGGCATTAAAGCTAGATCTTTCTACCAGGCCATATGTATTACTGCCTCTATATTGCAGATGAGGAAACTGATGCACAGAGAAATAAGTGAATTGTTTCTCACCCAGAGCTGAGACTCGAACCCAGGTCTGCTGCTCCTGCAACACCATCCTGCCTTTGACTAAGAAGTCCCACAGGCACCAGAAACACTGAAGCCCCAGATCATATTACCTTGAGTCCATCCCCAGAGGGTTACTTAAGTAAAACTTAACAGAATCCCATTAGCTAGCAAGCAGAAATCACAGAGTAGGCATCTATTGTGTCCACAAATGGTTTCCTAACGAGAGTCAAGCAACAGGAAAAAGGAGAAATGATTTCTGGGGTCTTTCCTTTGGCAGCCGTGGGGATACAAAGCGTGGAACATGGGCCTTTGTCCCCAATTCCCACGCCATTTAGGGAGGGCGCGGGTGGCCGGCAGGCAAGGGTGCAGAGAGAGATTTCCCAATCACTCCCCGGACTGCAAGCCCTTTGCTGCTCCCAGGGAGAAGCCCAGTTATGGGGTGGGGTCCAGGGGCAAGGCAGGGGCTCAGCTGGGGGCCACAGATGGCGAAGCCAAAAGAGGAGCATTTGGGGGAGCAAACAAGATGGGCATAAATTGTCTCTCCTGAGATCTTATTCAAATTAGCTAGAAATTGGTGAAAAAAAAATCAAAGCCTTGTTTGGCTGATATTTGTCTGTGCTAAAGTTTAAGTTGCAATAACAGAGAAAGACTCAAACCCGGGGGGGAGAGAATGATCTAACTCGTGCGTTCAGGGATCCGCGATTCATTTCTTTTCATATTTCATTGCGTAGTGTACAAAAATGGAACCGGTGCTAGACTATTTAGCTGAAAGGATATCACCTATGCTCATCACCTTGCCCTTGTGTGGGCTCCCTCCAGGGAGAGACCACAACCCAAGAGTCCTGGTCTCTACGCCCAGTCCCAGAAGTTCAAAGGAAGGGGGAGAAACGAACAGGTGGCTCGACGGCGGCTTCCTGTGACTGCACAAGGACCACACGATAAGGGTTAAAGAGAGGAAGAAAATCTCCAGGGACATCCCTTCTGCTGCTACAGGGAGGGCATAAAACTCGTGGCCGACACTGGGGCTCATTTTTATTCTTCAACAAATTCACCAAGCCCTAAAAATAGCCCATCCTAGCTACACAACAGCACGAGCTGTCCGAGCCAGAAAGAGCAGGGATTTGCAGATTTAAACAATCTGACAAGGAATACGGGCGGCAGCTCCCCACTCCCCAAAGGGCATCGTGGCTTCTGCTCCTACCTATATTTCATCCCGGGCTGCTTCATGTTCGGGTCGCTGGATGGAGGGACATTGTGCACGGACAGCTGTCCCAGGCTCCGGGCCACCATGGCCACCGCCCGGAACTTGCTCCTGGTGCCCAGGCTGGGGCTGCCGGCATTCTGCCTATTGAGCCGGTCTTCGGCACCTCGACCCTTCAGGCTGTGTTCTGAACACACAAAAGACACCTGCATGGTGGCCAACTTTCCTTGGGGTCTCTCTCTCTCTCTTTTTTCTTCTTCTCGCTGCCTTCTCTATCCCCAGCAGCTCGTCCTCCAGAAGCTGGAGTGCAGTTGATTCATGGGGAGGTGAAGAATCAAAAAGGCCATTCAAGGATCGTCAAAGGTGAAGGAGAAGAAAAGCCTCCGAGAGCCAGGAGCATCTTTCCTCGGCGGATCTTTCAAAAAGGAAGAGGAGTGAGTATCCAGGAAGGAGCCCTACGATGCCTTCTCCAAGGAGACGTGGATGCCATCTCGCCCTCCCTCTCACATCCTGGCTGTCTGGGGAGTGCCCTGCCTTCCTCCCCTGCCGATCTCGCGGTGAGCTCCCAGACAGTTTCCCAAAGTTTCGTCTCGTTCTTTAACTCACCCGAGGATGGCTGTCCTCTAAGAGCAGTTTCTCGTAGGCTTGGAGCAAAAGGGGAAAAGAACCTCTTAGTTTCTCACTTCTTCCCGGGAAAGGGAGAAAATCCACTCCCAGGTGCCATGTCACAGTCGCTGCCATGCATGATGTAACTTGTGCCCCGGAGTCCAGGGGAGGGGCAGATATCCCCGGAGCCCCGAGGGGGCTGCGGGTGCCTTCTCGGTGGCTTCTGGAGGGGGCCGGCCGACTACTGGGGCACCGCCGTGAAAGCTGCTGAGCCCTCTCCTAAGTCAATTAGGTGGCCAGTGAGCTGAGCAGGAAGAGTTTGGCAATCCATTATTAATGAATCGGGATCCACTGGGCTGTCTCTCCCCCTGACAGGGAACTCGGATGGCGGCCACTCGCTCCAGAGCCTGTGTGAGCACACAGCTGCTCTGCAAGCCCTCTGCTGCTCCCGGGGAGAAGCCCAGTTCTGGGGCGAGCTCCAGGGGCAAGGCTCGGGACGGAGGACTCAGCTGGGGGCCACAGAGAAGCCAAGAGAGGGAACATTTGGGGGAGCAAACAAGATGGACATAAACTGTCTCTCCTAGGACCTTATTCAAATGGGATTTTTTTTTGGGGGGGGAACAAAGCAAAGTGCTTGATGGAGTTCTTGTGTTGGTCTCCCAGGAGGAGATGCTGTTGGCCGGAGCAAAAAGAACCCAATATTCAAGTTGGGTCCGAGGCACTGGGGCACCGGATGTTAGTTTTGCATTCAGGAAGGCCTGAGTTCAAATTCTACTTCGAATGTTGACTTGCTAAGTGACTATAGAAGAGTTGCCTAATCTCTCTCTCAATCTTAGCCATCTTGGGGTAGCTAGGCGGCGCAGTGGATAGAGCACCAGCCCAGAAGTCAGGAGGACCTGAGTTCAAATCTGGTCTCAGATACTTAACACTTCCTAGCTGTGTGACCCTGGGCAAGTCACTTAACCCCAATTGCCTCAGGGAAAAAAAAATCAGCCAACTCTAATTTATAGATGAGTTGCACTCTGTCCTTGTGGAGGAAGATTCCACACTGGAAACCTAAGATCTCTGATACACTGACTCCAGAGCCAAAGCTATGCTTTGGGGGGACAGGGCAGAGGAGAACAGGGGTGGAGGAAGGAGCTTTCTTTGCTCACCCGGAAGTCTGCATTCTACTTCTACCTGGCTTTGGAATCATCTCCCACATTGTCACCCACTATGCAGAAAAAACAAACCCTCTTTGGCCACACAGGGATAGTCTGAGCAATAATATCTCTTGCCTTCCTAGGCTTCATTATATGCCCACCAAATATTCACAGGAAGGTTAGACATGGACACTCGAGCTTACTTTGTGGTCGGGGGCACTGTAATGCGACCGCTCCCAGAGAGCGGTCAGTTGATCATCAAGCACGTGTGAATGATCCAAAAAAGAGCTCAAAAGCTGGCTTCCTAACGAGCTTCAAACATCGAGTTTTCATGGGAGGTCAGGGCCTTTTTACCCACTTACTATGAACTCAGAGAGAAGCTAAGTCAGGAAAAAGCAGTGACCCGCCTGAACTCTCCTACCACACAGGCTTCTGGGACACACACTCGGAGGCATTCCATAGTTTCTGCCCTAAATCAAGTGCCAAATTCTCCAGGAAGCCTACAGTGATCTCACCTGCTTAGTGCTCACAAAGTGCTTTGTTCTGACTCTCTCGAAGGTACCTATTATGCAATATTGTATAGTAAGGTTATTTATGTCTGTGTTTGATCTCCCAACCCAGGAGTTCTTAAAGTGGGGTCCATGAATCTTGCTTTCAAATTTTCCTTTATAATTATATATATATGTATATATATATATATATATATATATATATATAAATAGAATTATATTTATAATTATAATTACATTTTGATAGAATTCATTTCTCTTGTTATTCTACATGTTTTATTTTATGCATTTAGAAACATTATTCTGAGAAGGGGTCCATAGGCTTCCCCAGACTTCTCAAGGAGTCCAAGATATAAAAAAGGGTGTTAAAAACCCCTGTTATAAGTATGAAGTTAACTCCCCAAGGGTGGGAAGGAATCACCTCTTCTCAAAGGGAACAAGTTTCTCCACCTCTACGGAGGTCTTCAAGGCGGAAGGCCATTTGTTGGGGACTGTGGAGGGGCTCTGCTTCAGGCAGGGTCAGACGGATGGCCTCTGAGGCCGGTTTAGCTCTTTGGTTCTGACTTCTGCCACGTGGCCCCAGAGCTGTTCATCGATTAGGGTTTGTCTTGGCTCCTGACACATCTCCCGGCCTCAGGTTCTCCCCTTCTCCAGCCATTCTCCATATAACTGCCCAAGTGTGCAGATAGATCATGAGAACTAGAGCAAAAAGCAAGCTCAGAAGTCACTGAATCACACCCAGATCAATCAGGCTGGTAGAAGGGGGTGACTCACACCACTGGGGATGCCAGGGTAGGATCTGAATCCAGATCTTCCCGGCTTCACATCCAGTGTTCTCCCACTAGGCCCCAGGGTCTCCTGATGCTCGCCGTCTCCTCCTCAGCACCATAGGCTCGCCTGTACCGAGTCCAGGACCAAACAGCAACTCCTGTGTTAGACATTTAAAGCCCCCCACGACCTGGATGGGATCCACTTTTTAAGGCTAATCACTCACTGACTTTCTTTCACATACACTGGGGTCTGGCCAAAGTGGACGTCCCCGTGACTATTTCTCTCTCATTTACCCGTCTTAGAATCTCAGGCGTCCCCTCTTACATGAGGAACTTTTTCCTGATCTCTGCCCCGCTCCCATCCAGCACCTCTCCCTGGTCACCCTTCCACCACGAGACTACCTGGCATTTATTCTGTACAGATACTTGGGGTTACCCTTCCAATAGATTGTAAGCTCCTCGAAGCCAAGAGTTGTTTTGCTTCTGTCTTCCTACTGCTAGCATTCAGCAGATGGCACTAACCCCCCCACCCCCCGCTCCATTCTCAAATGACACACCCTTGAACGCTCTCTCAAGAGGCTTTCCCGTCTGTCATGTCCAGTGCTTCTTTGCTAAAAGGTTAGGTCTAGAACTGAAAAATAATTCAGGTGCAGCAACTAGAGGGACCACCGCCTCTTCAGAGTTGTCTGGAGTCAGGAAGTTTGATCATGAATTTGAATCTGCCTTAGGCATTTACAGCGTGACCCTGGACAAGCCACTTAAAAGCTCTGTGCCTCAGTTTCCTCATCTGAAAAATGGGTCTCATAATAAAAGGTTATTATTACCTCCCAGGGTTATTGTGAGGATCAAATGAGATGACATTGGTAAAGTGCTTTGCGTAATGCTACGGTATAGATTATGATACTGATGATGATGAAGTTAGGCATATATATCGCAGTATGTACAGTGATGGCTCCAGAGTCAAGAGGTCCTGAGTTCAAATCAGGTTTTTGACCCTTATTAGCTGCGTGACTCCAGGCAAGTCTCTTCACTTCTGTTTACCTCAGTTTCCTCATCTGTAAAATGAGGATAGTGATAGTAGCTCCCTCTCAGGGTTGTCATGAGGAGCAAATGGGTTGTTTGTAAAGCACTGGGTAGACTCTAAAGCCCTCTATAGATGTCAGCTGTGGTTAGTTATTATTATTATTATTATTATTATTAGTTTACTGAATTTGAAACCTGGAAAAACCTCTGTACATGGAAGAGTGTTGTGCAGTGGTTAGTTAAGGCATTGCTGACTCTGGGAAATCCAAAATTGAGCTTTAGGAAAGGCAATGACTTAATCCATCGCCAGTCACCAATTCACCCTTGGGCTGAGGAATAGAAACGGAGCCTCGAGGCTGGCTCACCTTGGGGGACCTCCTGCTAACAGGCTTGGGAGGGAGATGAGAAGACGTGACCTTAAAAACCTGGGTCTGACTAATAGGCAGGAAGATTACTCTGCTGTACCAATGATCCTCAGAAGTCGATGACAGAGGGCTCATGGGACACTCTTACTCACTAATGACTCTTTGGAAACAGGGCCAGGCTACATGGGACCCTGTCAGGACAGGGAATTGACATTCATATTCATGGTAAAAGGAAACTCCCGGGGACTTCTTGGAACGTCTCGCCATATTCAGAATATAATTTTTTTGGGTTATTTGATTTCAGCTATTTCCCCTTCAAGTCCGGCCAGACAATTTGGGATTGGGAAGGAGCAGCCCCCCTTGTTCTTCATGTGTGTGGTTTCCAGGTAGCAGGATTCCCTGTCATCTGAGGAGGAGCATCTGGGGTGGAAGAAAGTGTATAAATATTGAAGCCCTACATACGTATGAGTTGTTGTTGCTGCCATTATTATTATTATCAGCAGCAGAATTAGAGATCGTGAGCCAAAACTGTGGGGACACTACTCAGGTCAAAAGGGAGGTCACCCACCATGGTTAAAGATTTAGCCCCCCCCATTTTTGGGGAAGAAAAAAAATCAATTTCAGTAAAAACCATCACAGTTGAAGCATGAGTACAGTTCCCTCCTCCTCCTCCCTTCTCCTCAGCCCCATTTCATTATTCTTTGGAAATCCATCTTCAGCCTGGAAAATAATCTATTGCTACTGTATTAAGAGCCGGCTTATCCCTGTTGACCAGAAATCTCTCTTAATTGGCTCCTGCACTTCACCAATACAAAGATGCCCTGGTGGACTCCCTAAAACATCTCCCATCAAATTTTGGCCTGTCACTTTCGCAGGGATTTTGTGGCATCTGAATCCTTGAAAATTGGTAAGCCCCTCGAGGCATAAGTGAGGACTCTCTACTGACCAGAATAATTGAAGTGAGCTATAACTGAGGTTGTAGCATTTTGTGGGTCATGGCCAGGAGCCAGACATCAGCAGAACACACAATTGCTCCATTGGAAGCCTGGTGAGACTGAGGAAGGTAGCTCAGATTATGGGAAGGATATTGTTGAAAAGTCGGGCCTTTGACTCAAGGTCATGAAGGGCCCAACTGCTCCACTGGGACCCTGGCCAGACTAAGAAAGGTAGCTCAGATTATGGGAAGGATATTATTGTTGAAAAGTCGGGCCTTTTGACAGCAAGGGCCCAGTGTGATTTTCCAAAGGCAATCAAGCCCAGAGTCAGAAAGACCTGGATTCAAATCCCACCCTGACACACGCTGGCCAGGTGACATTGGGCAAGTTATGTGGCCTGGACTGTAAATTGTGGAGCAGTTACTGACAACCTGAATTGGGAGGAGGGTAATTAATTCACCAGTGAAGTCATTGATTCTTTTAAAAAAAAAATCCAGCCCAAGGTATGAGCCGGGGCGTCAATAAGCTCCATCACAACACTAACCAACGAACAATTGGAAGAAAAAAGATGCTGCTCATACGGGACAATTCAAGGTTAAGAAGACCAGTGGACGGCCCATATGCACCACTGAAATCCAGGCAGAATCTTTAGAGCAAGAGCAAGACCTTCAGCTCTTTGGGTGGAAACCCACGGAAAATCTTCCACGCACGAGACAACAGACACAAGACAGGTCACAGAGAGGAAGGTGCGGGGAGGCTGCCGTCTGTGGCCATAGGCGGAGGGAGTGGCCACATGGAGGAGATCACAGACACATCAAATCGTCCATTAAAAACACCCTTTTCTCCCAACTCTGTGAGATCACTGGGGTCTATGGACGAGCAGCTTAGACCTCAGCTGAAAATCTGTGCCATGTGTTGATATCCAGAAGAAAAGCTGGGGAGGGGGAGGGGGAAGGGAAAGGCACTGACATATGGCCCTTTGGGGATTCTGACAGAATATTCTTATCTTTAATTCAAATGGCAAAAACTGCCCATCCAACAGCACATTGTCTTCAGGATGGATTAAGTGGTGCTCAACATTGACGTTTTTTAAATGGATGGTCCAAGAGATTCAGGGGGAAGGACCAGAGGTATAATAGTTGTGTGTGTGTGTGTGTGTGTGTGTGTGTGTGTGTGTGTGTAAGAGAGACAGAGAGAGGGAGAAATAGAAACAAAAAGGGAGAAAGAAATAGAGGGAGAGAAAAAAGAAAAAAAGAAGAGAGACATAAAGAAAAAGGGAGGGAGGAAGGGAAAGAGAGAGAGACAAAGACAGAGACAGAGACAGAGAGAAAGAGACAGAAAGACAGAGAGATATAGAGAGACACAGAGAGCGAAATAGAAATAAAAAGGGAGAAAGAGAAATAAAGAAATAGAAAGAGGGAGAGAAAAGAGAGAGAGAGAGAGAGAGAGAGAGAGAGAGAGAGAGAGAGAGAGAGAGAGAGAGAGAGAGAGAGGGAGAGAGAGAGGGAGAGAGGGAAAGAGAGAGAGAGAGAGAGAGAGAGAGAGAGAGAGAGAGAGAGAGAGAGAGAGAGAGAGAGAGAGGGAGAGAGAGAGAGAGGGAGGGAGAGAGAGAGAGAGAGAGAGAGAGAGAGAGAGAGAGAGAGAGAGAGAGAGAGAGAGAGAGAGAGAGACAAAGAGACATGGATAGAGACAGACAGAGGAGGGAGGATGGAAGTGGGGGAGGTGGGGAGAGAGACAGCCATTGAAAAAAAGGGATGGAGAGAAGGGGGGAGAGGAGGGAGGGGAATGCATATGCCTGCCTGCATATTTGTCTAAATCTTAAAAACAAAAACGACTCCCACAAGTCTGGAAGAAATGATCAATATTAAGTCCGTGGACGGTGCCTTCAGTATTAAATCCCTTTAATCCAGCAGAACAAACTATGTAATCCTACCAACCTTCCCCAAACCAGCTTCTAATTCTACCACAGTCATTCAGGAAATTGCAGACAATTCTAATCAAAAGGAGGCTCTGCCTCTGTCCCGTTTCTCTTCTCTCTCTCTCTGTCTCTCTCATGTACTGTCTTTTCAACTTGAAGTAGAAAATGCTCTAAACTTGGGTGGGCTTCAACTCCATTCCATGCCATTCCACAAGCACTCCTGAAGCATCCACTGTACGTCAGACATGGGACCAGATGCTGGAGACACAAAAAATCATGAAACGGTCCCTTCCCTCGAAGAACTTACATTCCCCTGGGTGGGAAACACAGACGTGGAAAAGCAAATTCAAAGTACCTACAAAGGGTCTTCTAAGGAATTTCAGGTAGGTGGAAGAGCACTGATCACTGAGAGGCACTGAGCACTGGGGGGAGGGGGCAATGACCATTGGAGAGCACTGACCATGAGGGGATGCTGACCATGAGGGGGTGCTGACCATGAGGGGACACTGACCATTGGAAGGCACTGACCCTTATGGGCACTGACTATTAGAAGACAATAACCATTATGGCACTGATCATTGGAGAGCACTGACCATGAGGGGACGCTGACCGTGAAGAGACACTGACCATTGGAGGGTATCGACCACTGAGGGCAAGTACCATTGGGGGCATTGGCCATTCTAGAGCTTTGACCGCTGGGGAGCATTGGTCCCTTATCTTTTCTTCCCAATCAGAGATACACTGATCCTCTCTAAGTTGCCATGGGACCTGCACAGTAACAACATACCACTTCTCATTTGTATTTATCATGTTGAATCTTATAAAATATTTCCCTCGGGACAGAATGCAAGCTCCTTGAGAGCAGGGGCTGATTGGTTTTTTGTTTCTGCACCATTATTCACTCCCCATTTTGCAGATGAGGAAACTGAGGCAGACAGAGATGAAAAGATTTGCCCAAGCTCCCCGGAGGGTGTCTGAGATTGGATGTAAATTCCTTTATAATCCCATCTCCAGAGCTCTGGGCCCATGCCAGGAATCTTCTCCCTTCACTACCTGTATTAGTGTAGAGGTACGCTCTGTGTTTGATGGGCACAAGTGGCTCCCCTGATAGAAGCTTCTTGTGGTCAGGGACCTTTTCATCTCTTGTTTTTGGGTCCCGGGGCCCCCACCCAGTGCCCGGAACATGGCAGGCGCCTGAGAAGCACTTGCTGATTGATTTCTGGTGAATTCTTCCTGGTTCTAATCACTGAGAAGCACCATACATGGCAGGCACTCAACAGAGCTCTGTGGGTGCTCTGTGCTGCTCAAGCGTGCTGAGAAGCGAATGGCACAAGAAGTCTCTGGCCAGGGTGGGACCCTGGCATACAGTAGGTGCTTCATAAAGGCTTATTGCCTGACTCTCCCCGTCTCTGTCCCATCATTATTCCAGGAGCCAATGCTTTGAGCCAAAGTGGGCTACAACTACAATCCCAATTAAAAATAAATCCTGTAGGTTGGCTTCTGACGGACTTCCTCGTTGAGAATTGACTGAAAAAATACACCCCGAAATATAAGGGATGCAGAACTCGGGGGAAGCTGTCACCCAAACGGTCCCTGAGGGAGCGCCCCGGTTTCATTCGGCTTTCTCTTCCTTTGGCTCTTCCCTGAGCATCTTTGGGGAAGGCAGACCCAACGAAGAGAGAGCAGCAGAGAACCGGATCCTGGGGAGATCTGAGCAGAGGCAGAAAGCAGGGTTCGAGGGAGCCAAGGCTGATGGGCCTCTGCACTCTGGAGGGTCTCCAGGACCGACTGTCCAGTGAATTAAGTGTTAGCTGGCTCTGCATACTGTGCACGTTCACAGAATGTTCCATTCGATAAGGATTTAGGGGCCCGGATTTAGAGCTGAAAGGGAAAAGGTCATCAGGGGGTTACCTGTCTTTTTACAGATCAGGAAACTGAGGCTGAGGTTATAAGGTTCTAAGACTGGCTCTGGGTCATAGATTATTAATGGCTGGACTCAAGCCCAGTGCTCTGGCTCTTACACCCAGCTGCCTACTTGGTGGCTTAGGGTCAGGAAGACTTCCCTTGGTGAGTTCAAATGTGACCTCAGACACTTCCTAGCTGTGTGATCTGGTCAGGTCACTTCACTCTGCCTGCCTCAGTTTCCTCATCTGTAAAACGAGCCGGAGAAGAAAATGGCCAACTGCTGCAATATCTGCCAAAAACCCCAAATGGTCAGAAGAACTGGACACAAATAGAAAAATAACTGTGTGCTGAGTGCTGTACGCTGCAGATATCACACAAATGAGAGCCTCGGGCTCTCAAGGACCTGATGTTGTACTGGTGGAATATGGGACACGTATTCAGGGAAGCAAATACAAAAAAATCAAGTAAAAAGTCAAAGGGGGGTGGAGAGATCTCATGCTGGAGGATGGTCCTGAGGGGGAAGAAGCATTTATTTAGCTCCTATCATATGCCTGGGTTGTGCTAAGAGCTTTTCAACGTTCAGTAACAGTAGGCCCTGTGCAGGGCTGTGTGGTTCAGGCTCTGGGAGGTGCTTCTGAGGCAATCCCAAGTTCAGTGACTGGTCCAGGGTCACACAGCTTGGTAAGCGTCTAACTTGGGCCTCCTTCTGACCCAGGCCCAGCTCCGGCCTCCCTGTCTCTGGAGCCCAGCCAGAGGAAGCCAGAATCTTGGGAGACAGATGTGAGGAGGGAGAGGTCCCAGAACAGCCAGGGAGAGATGTCAGGGGTGGACAAGGGGCAGCTGGGCTGGACACTGAGGGCCCAAAAGGGAGTAAAGGCCGAGACAGCAGGAGGGACCAAGTCTGTCTGAAGAGCTCTACCCCAGAGGCCACAGGGAGCCATGGAAGCTTCTTGAGCAGTGAACGGATGTGGGTCTCCATCAGTCCATCACTCAGCCCTGTTTCAGCACCTTCTGTCTGCTGGGCTTAAGGCGGCTGTGTGGAGGGTGGGTCGCAGGGCCCACCAGATGCTTCTGCAACTGAAGAGCAGAGGACTCTGGGAGAGTGGGAAGGGGCGGCAGGAGGGGAGAGCCTGTTGGCTGATGGTGGATTTCTTGGCAGCCGTTCTGGCCTCAGCAGGACTTAATGCTCCGACGCTCCCAGTGGTTAATCATTTGCATTGCTGCAGCCCTCCCTCAGCCACATCCCAAAGGCCCCGGACGCCATGGGAACCCCGTTCTCTTCCTGTGTCCTCCAGGCTCAGCCCTGCAGGCCCCCGGCGGGGGTGCTCTCCTCCCAGTGTGGCAGGAGCCTCTACCAGGGCCGCATCCTCAGGCCACCCGGCTCCTCTGCTGGTATCCTCTCCTGGAAGCTAAAGGGGCTGGAGCCTTCCAGCAGGGTAGCAGTGTGTGTGGGGGGAAGGAGGGCTCTCCTAGGGAGGGCGCATCGGCAACAGAGGTTTGTGGGCCCTGCACCCCTCCGGGGGCCTGGGGAAGCTCTCGGAGCCCACTCAGAACACGCTTTCAGAGGTACCAAGTAATGCAAAGGACACTGATTACGCCAAAATAAGGATCCAGATACAAACAAAACCCAGGGACCCCCAGGTAAAGAAGCTCTGCCTTCAAATCTCAAGATTACAGAAGCTGCAGGCTGTATGGCCCTGAGCTTGGGGCTGTGTGCTGGGGATGGGCAGGGATGCTCCCAGGTAACATGATCTGGGGGTGGGCAGCTTCTTGTGGCTCCTGTATCTCACAGGGCTGGGCTCTGCTGCCATCATCCCTATCTCCCTGGTCTGCTTCCTTACTCCCGGGCTTAAAACTTGAACCTCCCTCACTATCATGGGTCTTTCCAGAGGGGCTGCGTGCCCAGAAAGTCCCATAGGTTAATGTCCAGAAGCAGTATCAGGGGACCTGGGTTAGAATTCTGGCTTTGTTACTGAGGAAGTGACTGGATGCTCCTGAAAGAATAAATGAATGAAGCATCTATTTAGCACTTACTATGTGCAAAGCACAATGTTAAGTGCTTGGGATACAAATAATAAAGTAAGCTGGTCCCTGTTCTAAGGCGGGGGGAGAATCACTCATTTAGGGGAAGAGACATCTCCCTGCTCTGGATGAGGGGGCCGGGTTAGGTGACTTCTACGGTCACTTCAGCTCGAAAGTCTGAGACACATTGTGTTGAGGTGAGAGAAACATGTTCCAGATTGGGAAGTCAGAGTGGCAACAGCAGCAAAAAGGCAAAGTTAGTGTGGCCATCACTTCTGGGACAAAGGGAAGCAGTTAGAGGCAGGGAGAGAGGGGACAGAACAAGCATTTATTAAGCACCTACTATGTTCACTTACTTTGAAAATCATTTGATTTTCACAACAGTCTGAGGAGGTGAGGGCTGATATTATCTCAGCTGAGGAAACTGAGGCAGACAGATGAAGCGACTTGCTTAGGGTCACACAGCTAGTACATATCTGAGGCTGGATTTGAATTCAGATCTTCCGGAGTTCAGGCTAATTCTCTATTGCTTACACCTCTAATGGGAATAATATTAACTAGAATTTTTATGTCACTTAAAGGTTTGTAAAATGGTTTTCAAATATTATCTTACTTTATCCTCACAACAACAAGCCTGGGAGGTAGGTGCTACTAATATCCCATTTTTAAGTTGAGGAAACTGAGGCAGATGGCATTTCACTGGTGATCACACAGTTACTAAGTGTCTGTGGCAGCATTTGACTTCAGATCTTCCTAACACCCAGTCCAGCCCTCTATCCACTGCATTAATAAGCTGCCAGTGGGATAAATTCCCTCCTAATTAGTCATCGGAGCCCACGTGATTCCAAATGGGAAATACTTCACTTCTCCAGGAGAGTCATTCCCTGAGTGCTGACGTAGGTTATGGGCAAACAACTAACAGCTGGGAGGCTGCTGGCAGCGGGAAGGCCCAGTCGTGTTCATCTGTCAGAACCTGTATGTTTCAGGCTTTTGTCATCTCTCAAATGGATAAACAGTCTCATTCTTACTGATCTCTTCCTCCTCCTCCTGCCATACCAGACCAGTCACCATCCACAAATACACGGCCCTTGCTTGTTTTTGCCACTCCCTTGGTGACTGTGAGCAAGTCACAGAAGTGTTCTGGGTCCTGGTTTCCCCCTGTGTGAGAGGGCTGGACTGGATGGTGTCCGAGTTCCCTTCTAGCTTAAAATCAAAGACCCCATGATCCCAGCTGTCCCACCTCTGCTTATGAGGATCCTCTCCATGGTCAAGGATCTCAGATCCCTACCAGATGAACCCCGGCCAAGAGGTGCTCCCCTCCTTCCTCTAGCCTCTTTGATCTTTGCTCTTCTGCCTTGTGTGGTTTCCCTATGCTCCGTTCTATTCCATTTATTCACTTTTGCCCTTCTCAAAGTCTTTCCCATCAGTCCCTTCCCACAAAAAAAATGAACTTTTTCTTAAAATAGTCAGTAGCATGTATTTAAAACCATCAGCAAACATCATATGTAATGGGGTTAAACTGAAACCATTCCCAACGAAATCAGAAGTGAAACAAGGTTGCCCACTATCACCATTACTATTCAATATTGTATTAGAAATGCTACCCTCAGCAATAAGAGAAGAAAAAGAGATAAAAGGAATTAGAGTAGGTAACGAGGAAACCAAATTATCACTCTTTGCAAATGATATGATGGTATACTTATAGAACCCTAGAAAATCAACTAAAAATTATTAGAAGTAATCCATAACTTTAGCAAAGCTGCAGGTACAAAATAAATCCACATAAATCATCAGCATTCTTATACATCACTAACAAAATCCAACAGCAAGAGATACAAAGAGAAATTCTATTTAAAATAACTACTGATAATATAAAATATTTGGGAATTTATCTGCCAAAGGAAAGTTAGGAACTATATAAGCCAAACTACAAAACACTTTCCACACAAATAAAGTCAGGTCTAAACAATTGGAAAAATATTAAGTGCTCTTGGATAGGTTGAACGAATATAATAAAGATGACAATACTCCTTAAACTAATCTATTTATTTACTGCTACACCAATCAGACTCCCAAAAAACTATTTTACTGACCTAGAAAAAATAACAACAAAATTCAACTGGAAGAACAAAAGGTCAAGAATTTCAAGAAAATTGAGGAAAAAAAGCAAATGCAGGTGGCCTAGCTGCCCCTGATATAAAACTATATTATAAAGTAGCGGTCACCAAAACCATTTGGTATTGGCTAAGAAATAGAGAAGTTGATCAGTGGAATAAATAGATTAGGTTCACAGGACAAAATGGTCAATGATTTTAATAATCTAGTGTTTGACAAACCCAAAGATCCCAGCTTTTGGGATAAGAACTCACTATGATAAAGGCTGCTGGGAAAATTAAAAACTAGTATGGCAGAACTAGGCAGTGACTCACACATAACACTATATACCAAGATAAGTTTAAAATGGGTTCATGATCTAGTCATAAAGAATGATATTATAAAAAAAAAATTAGAAGAACACAGGACCTGTGGAGGAGGAAGGAATTTGTGATCAAAAAGGAACTAGAGATCATTATTGCTCACAAAATAGATAATTTTGATTATATTAAGTTAAAATTTTTTGTACAAACAAAACTAATGCAGAAAAGATTAGAAGGAAAACAATAAACTAGGAAAACACTTTTTACATTCAAAGGTTCTGATAAAGGCCTCATTTCTAAAATATATAGAGAATTGACTCAAATTTATAAGAATTCAAGCCATTCTCCAAATGATAGTCAAAGGATATGAACAATTTTCAGATGAGGAAATTGAAACTATTTCTAGTTACATGAAAAGGTGCTCCAAATCACTATTTATCAGAGAAATGCAAATTAAGACAACTCTGAGATACTACTATATACCTGTCAGATTGGCTAAGATGACATGAAAAGATAATGATGAATGTTGGAGGGGATGTGGGAAAATTGGACACTGATACATTGTTGGTGGAGTTGTGAATGAATCCAACCATTCTGGAGACCAAATTGCAACTAAGCTCAAAGGGCTATCAAACTGCATACCCTTTGATCCGGCAGTGTTACTACTGGGCTTATATCCCAAAGAGATCTTAAAAAAGGGAAAGGGACCCACATGTGCAAAATGTTTGTGGTAGCCCTTTTTGTACTAGCTAGAAACTGGAAATTGAGTGGATGCCCATCAATTGGAGAATGGCAGAATAAATTGTGGTATATGAATATTATGAAATATTATTGTTCTGTAAGAATTGACCAACAGGATGATTTCAGGGAAGCTTAGAGAGACCTACATGAAGTAATGCTGAGTGAAGTGAGCACTACCAGGAGATCATTATACACGGCAACAAGATTATATGATGACCAATTCTGATGGCCATGGCTCTCTTCAACAATGAGATGATTCAGGCCAGTTCCAACAATTTTGTGATGAAGAGAGCCATCTACACCCAGAGAGAGGCCTGTGGGGACTGAGTGTAGATCACAACATAATATTTTCTTTTTTTTTTTTTTTTGGTTGTCATTTGCTTGCATTTTGTTTTGATCTGATTTTTCTTGTGCAGCATTATAATTGTGGAAATATGTATAGAAGAATTGCACATGTTTAACATTAAAACATGTTTTTTAATTCATGATTTTTTTTGTAAAATAAAAAAAAGTGTCTGAGGTTGGATCTGAACTCATGAAAATGAGTATCTCTGACTCCAGGCCTGGCACCCTGTCCTACGTTCCAACCACTTCTCTCATTCCTCCCTGGTACCCTGCTTCTGGTACCACTCCCCTTTCCCCTTCCATGCATCCTTCACAGAGCTGAAACCTGGCCACCCTGAGCCAAAGGTCTGATCTCCGAAAGCTTCAGGGACTCTCTGTTTGCTCAAGGAGCAAACGACCGTCTCCACGGGCATCGGTGGCCCTCGCCAGCCAGCTCTGACCTATCCTGGACTATTTGGTCTCCAGTCCCAGCAGGGCCCCTTCCCTCTGTGTGAGCTCTTTGGGAGCTGGACTGTGACCTCTCGGGGCCGTGCACAGGGATGGGCTCATGGGGGAGAGATCAGAGCTGAGATCTCAGAGCTAAGATTTCTCTACAACTTGGAGTCTTAGAGATTCTACCTGCCCAAAACTCAGGGGTGGGAAGCTGCTCCAGGCCCCCCAGTTAGAAAACTCTCTCCATTATCAGATTTTCTTTGGATCTCCCTTCTACACCCCTATCAAGCCCTGGTCTCCTTCACCCTCCCTGCTGCTCCCTTTAGAATGGAAAGTACTGGCGATCATTTTGGTGTTTCCATGGTAACCAGCACAGCAACTTACACTCAGTAAATGGACCGACTATCTTATTATGCCGCCCTGCCCCCAAATAGCCTGTGAATGCTTGGGATGCTCCATATTCAGTGGGGCATTGCTTGTTACCACTCATTACTGGGCTCATTTTTGGGCACTCAAGGCCGCAGCCACCTCTCTGATGGCGCTGTGTACCCCCACACCCTGCAGCCTTTTTACTACTCCTCACGCAGGACCCCACTGCCCATCACCAAGCCTATGCCCTGTGAGTGAGCCTCGGGCTCGGCACGTGTTCTGTCCATTCCTCTTTCTGGGCACCCCAAACCTCAGCTCCAGCTTTTGGCCTCCTCAGATCCCTGAGGTTGTCAGCCCCTCATGCAGAGAGGCTGGTGTGTATATACCTGCAGGCACGGTCCATGTCCACACATGTTACATGCACGTGCACACACATGCCCAACACAAAAGTACACAATGTATGTGCATGTTATGTGCATGTGAAGCAATGTGCATAGCACAAATGCACACACATGTGCGTGCATATTATATGTATGCACACACATGCAGGTGCTACACATGTGCACAATACAAATGTACACACACGTGTGTATGTTATACAAGACAATACACACAGTAAAACACACATGCATGTGCATGTATGTTATGTGCACACACACTGGACAGGTGATACACACGTGCCCAATACAAACACACACTCATGTGTGTACGCAACACACATGTGCATGTGAGGCACATGTGCCAGTACAAACACACATGCATGTGCTGCATGCACACACATGCAGGTGAGACATGTGCACAGTACAAATGTACACACATGCGTGCATGTTATATGAGACACATGTGCACAGTAAAATGCATATGCATGTGTGTGCATGTTATGTGCATATACACAATGTAGGTGATGCAATGTGCCAAATATAAAGGCACACTTGTGTGTGTATATTATGTGTGCACGCACACATGCACATGAGGCACATTGCATTGCACATATGTAAATATACACTTACACAATGTGTGTGCATGTGGTCTATATATGCACAGAAATATACACATATTTACTTTCTGTATACTTTCAAGCAAATGAATTTGTACCTAAAAGTATGGATGATTACATAAAGCAGATATGTATGCACATAAAGACACCCACATAATGGAGCTCGGGATAGAACACCAAGCCTGGAGCCAGGAAGACTCATCTTCCTGAGTTTAAATCCAGCTTCAGACATTTACTAGCTGTCCCTGCTGATCCTGCTCACTCTGGATAAGTCACCTCACCCTCTTTGCCTCAGTTTTCTCATCTGTAAAATGAGCTGGAGAAGGAAATGGCAAACCCTTCCAGTATCTCTGTCAAGAAAACCCCAGAAGGGGTCATGAAGAGTCAGACATGACTGAGAACTCCTGAAAAGCAACAATGGTAAAAATGGAAAGAAGGCTCTCTTCTTGCGGTCAGAAGACTCACTGGGGAGTTTGCTAAACCCATGAAATCACAGGTCTAATTCCTTTCTCTGTCCATCTGTCTCTCTCCTCTACCCAGCCAGTTCCTCCTTTATCTATAGTGTATAAACAGAATGTAAATACTTTCTCCTTCCCTCCTTCTTTCTTTCCTTTCTTCTTTCCTTTTGAAACTAGGATGAATGGAGATAAATTAGCCAATATAAATGGAGGAACTTCCTTTACTACAGATGAGAACCTTCTCTCTAATTCAATATTTTGTAAAATTGCCTAGACTCTCAGAAGCCAAGGGTAGGACCCAATGCCGGGTCTTCCTGAAGATAAGATCAGCTCTATACTATACCATTCTCCCTTTAGTACACAGTAGGTGCTTAATAAATGTTTACTGATTGGTACCCTTCTGGAGTCACTTTATAAATATTGGGAGCCTAAATATATTTAGGCAAGCAATAGAGCATTTTAACATCAAATATCCTTGTTGGTAAATGATTCCCACATATGTCCTATTTGCTCAACTAATTTTAGTTAATTAGTATATAATAAAACAGGATTATCACCGAGTGTACATGCTCTACTTGGACACCTTCCCAGAAAGGCCACAATTACTCTGTGTGAGGATCTAGGCACAATCCTTCCATATCCCCGTCTTTCGGAATCCTTGCCTTTCTTCAAGGCTCAGCCCAAGGGCTGTTTCCTCTTGCATTATTATATTCACTAACACAGTGGCAGCTAATATTTATCCAGCACCTTAAAGTTTGCACAGTTGCTCTCCAGTAATAAGTGGAGCATCTGGGTCAGGGCTGAATACAGAATATGACACATGTTTTCACTCATCTGATCCTTCTGTCGGGGGCTCCATGCCGCCATTCTCTCGATGTGAGACCTGAGGAAACACCCTCAGAGCCCTTGGGTGACTTGGCCATCTTTGGTCCCACTGAGCCATGCCCAGGACTGTAACTCAGATCTTGCAGCCTTGTTGCCATGCTAATTCCTGCTCCTTTCCCCACTCTGTTGTGCCAACATTTTAAGGTAAGTAAACAGAGTAGACATTTAAGAATTGTCGGTTGAGCTGAATTATTTATTATACTGTTAGATCATAACCTCCTTGATGACAAGGAGTTTTTCATATTCATTCACATATTCCCCATAAAGGCAAATCCTTACACATAGTGGGACTCAATACAGACTTCGGTCCTGATCAATTGACGGAATGGATGACACAGAAGTGTCAAATGATATGTGGGGTCTTGGTGAGTACCAAGAACTGAGCAACTGGGAGATTGAAGGCTAGATATAAATTATTGTGATACTGATAATGTAATTGGGCATTGATCTGCTGCTAATGCATTCAAACATTTCCTGAAAGGGGACTTCTCATTTCAGGATGCGTCTGGGCCTGTAGACCAAAGAGAAGAAAACCTTTTCCCCATCACTCAACGGTCAAGTTTTAAATGAATTTCAGTCAAAGGTATAAAAAGTAGATGGTTGATTGTGATCAACAACTTATTTCCAGGCTATTATCCTGCCTCCGTTGTTATTTGCTGTTGTTAAAATGAAATTGCTTGTTCCTGCTGAGATTAATCAGTGGAGAGGCCGTCCCCAATTAAAATTTCAGCTCTGTGGCCATGGAAATGTCACTAATCAGAATGCCACTGAAATGAAATGTGCTGGGGCCAGATGCTAAGGATCTGTGTTTCTAATCTCAGGTCTGCAAATGGGGGAGACACAATTTTGGCACTCCCTCAAGCTGAGAGCCTTATTGCTTAGGGCACCGGCCTCCCCTTGCCCACTATCGCCTTACACTTTTCTCTTTTCCTCTCTTTCCTTCCTTCTCTCCTTTTCTTTCTATTTCTTTCTTTCATTTTCTTCCCTCCCTCCCTCCTTCCTTCCTTCGTTCTGAAACTGGGACGAATGGAGGCAAATTAGCCAAGCCACAAGAAAACCAATTTCTTGACAAAATAAGCTCAGGCAGTCTGTCCAATAAAGGATCAGCTCTGAAATCTCTCTTATTAGGAAGGGGCCCAGAAACATGTCTGGACTACACTCTTCAGACTGTGCTTGAAAGTACAGCTCAGCCTGTTCTTCAAGAAGGCATTTTGCATATCCTTTCCTTCTCTTCATCAATAAGTAAAGCATCTGGGTCAGGGCTGAATACAGATTTGTTTGTGCAGAGCAGTGCCTTCTTTTATGGCTGGAGAAGAAAATCTAAGGAAATCCTACCTAGAAAAGGGGTTTTTCCCCCCTAATTCAGCTTAATAAATATAATCAAAAGGTTTACTCTATGTGAAATATTCTGCTGTGGGCTGAGCATAGAAAGACAAAAATGAAACGGTCCTGCTCTCAGGGAAGTTATATTCTACTGGCGGTGGGTACAACACAGAACCTTAGAACTGAAGAGTTCATATAATTAAGCCATCATGGTAGAAGACTGCCTTCTACAGCACAGTGACATGGGATCATGTGACTTTTGCAATGGACTGAAGGAAATCTGCCCACTCTCTCCAGAGGCAGCTCATTCCATTCTGGAGAGTGCTAATTATTAGGAAAATTTTCCTTAATTGAGCCTTGCTTTGCCCACGTGTTCCTTGCTCCCTTATTCTTAGTCCTGCCCACTGGGGCCACACAGGACAAGTCTTTCCCGTTTTCCATGTGGATAGCCTTTCAGATTTATCCTTCCTCCAGGTCCTGTTTTCTCAGGATGTGAGTAATCTGAGGAAGGACAGAGAAGTCGAAGCTGGAGGATACAGGGGCTGAGATAGTGCCTTAGCTGACCCTTAAAGCCAGATAGGGATGGAAGTAAGCCATCTATGCTCAAAGGAACCCTCTGCAAATGCGCTAATCAATAAGAGTGGAACACAGGTAGCATGAGTGGGAATATTGGGATTTAAGGGCAGAAAGGTAAAATCGAGTCAGATTGTGGAAAGTCCTAAAAGTCAGGCTAGGAGACAATAGGGAACCATTGAGGATTTTTGAGCAGGGGAGTAATACAAGACTTTAGGAAGACTATCGTGACAACTCTGAGAAGGATAGAGTGGAGTCTTCTGTTTTGTCAGTGGCAGGGTTGGTTCCAAGCACGAGGATGCAAGTTGGGTTCACCAAGTGGATCTGGAGGCACTTTGAAGGTTCAGAATTTGTCTCTGCCGTTTACTATCTGTGAGGTCTTGGGCAGTTATTTAACTTTCCTGAAGCATTAGTTTCCTGATTTGGACTAAATCATCTGGAAGGTTCCTTCCAACTTGGAATCTATGATCCATTGAAATGGTTCTTACAGCCATTCAGCAAGAGTAACAGTGAAAATGAGAATACTGAGGAGCTGTTCCCATTCAGGCTTTGGCCAAACCCTTTTAGGAGACCAGGCCTACATGTGACAGCTGCCCCACACCAAAGTTCTAGGCTCGGGGGTCCTTCCAGGGTCCAAAAGTGACATTTTCTCCTCATTGTTCTTTCTCTATGTGTCTGTCTCTTCTTCTTCCCTCTCCCCTACTGCAATTCTAAGCCAGGCTGCATCTCAAAGGCAGTTAAGCCCACAGGGATTTGTTATGTTTGGCTGCCTCAGTGATATTGCTTAGATTTCTCACAGATATCACAAGGTCACAGATTTAGAGCGGAAAAGGACCTTAGGAGTCACTGAATCCTGCTTTCTCATTCTCTAGTGCAGGCAGCTGGGCAGCCCAGTGGATAGAACACTGGGCCTGGAGTCAAGAAGACCTGAGTTCAATCTGGATTGAAACACCCATTAGCTGTGTGACTCTGGGTAACGTGCTTTCTCTTTGTCTACCTCAGTTTCCTCAACTGTAAAATGGGGATAATTATGACACCTTCCAGGATTATTGGGAGGATCAAATGAGAGCAGAATTGTAAAGCACTTAGCACTGTGACTGGTATAAAGTAAGTGTCACATTGCTTATTAGCCATTGAGGTTACGTAGAGTAAACAGCACAGCAAGGATTTGAATCCAGGTCCCGTGCCCCTTGGCCTGGTGTGCTTTCCAGTTACCATTATGCCTTTCCAATAAAAACCCTTTTAGAATGAAGAAAACTCCATCCTTCCATACACTAAAACATGACATTATATAACTTCATCTCACTTACACAGTGACAGTCAGTTGAGGAAAACTAGGTCCATATAAATAGATCATAACAAAAATGTGAAGCTGTCAGGAGGATGAAGACAAAAGGAAAGTAGAGGAGCTTGGGGGAAAAGAAGTGGGAAGGTATTCCCATCTGTCTTAGGGGTTCCCAACTTGTTGGGCCAAGATACCCCTTTGATTACTAACTACCTGCCTCCTGAATGTGCTCTCTATTTGAAAGACACTTCCTGTCCCCCAAGGCTGACAATAACATTCTGGTGTGCTAGAACAGGCTTGCAGAGAGTTTGGGCTGAGTATGCTGAAATGTTTGGCCCACGTTCTGTGTCTGCCTCTCATGTCTAACTGCTTTTCTGTTCCTCTTGTGGATCTTTCTCTTAATCTCTATCCTCTACCATGCAGCCTTGATCACTAAGCCTGATTCTATTAGAGACCCTCTATATTCCACTTTGAGAAATTCTTTTCTAGAGTTAATTATGTTGTGTTTTTTTTTTCTCCAGAGGCAATTAGGGTTAAGTGACTTGCTCAGGGTCACACAGCTAGGCAGTGTTAAGTGTCTGAGGCCAAATTTGCACTCAGGTCCTCCTACTTCAGGGCTGGTGCTCTATCCACTTCGCCACCTAGCTGTTCCATTAATTATGCTTTTTTACAAAATTGAAAAATGGTATTTATTTTGAGCAAAATAAAAATATAAAATCTAATTTTGTAAGGTTATGTCATTTCCTTGAGGTGCATGACCATTACATATCTTCTGTGACTTAGAAGATGGTCTTTATGACTTTCCATGGCCAAACGATTCAATTAACTAAGCTCTTTTTTTTTTTTTAAATTGAAAATGGTATTTATTTTGAGCAAAATAAAAATGTAAACTCTATTACTGTAAGGCTGTGTAATTTCCTTGAGGTGTGTGGACTTTCCACTAATGCCTATTACAAAACCCTCTGGGATGGAAAGATGGTTTTTGTGTCTTTCTGTGGCCAAAACAGTTCAAGACTCTACTTGGTGGTGAGTCTCTCCGAAGGCATCTAGGCTGTCTCTCAGATGTGCCGTACACACTGATCACCACTTGGACTCAACCAGATTCCTGCTCTTCCAGAGCTCTGAGTCTGCCTTGGAGAATCCCTCGGTGGACTCCATGACAAGAAGTATTAGCGTACAGATCTGGTGCAGGTAAAAAGGGAAAAAATGATAACAGAGAAAATACACTGTCATTCACCTCCCCTGATTTCGAGGCCCTCTTCAAGATGGACGGACGGACGACAACAAACAACACTCCAGCTTCAGTGCTACTTAACTGCCCGGTATAAATTATATGAAAGCAGAAGATATCCGCTAAAATATATTTTTTTAAAAACACAAAACACAAAACATGTATTAAGTACTTGATTGCTGAGCATTTAAGAGATAACAAAGGTTAAAACCTGGTCTGGTGAATTATAGGTATACCTATACCTATTTTAGCGGATATCTTCTGCTTTCATATAATTTATACCGGGCAGTTAAGTAGCACTGAAGCTGGAGTGTTGTTTGTTGTCGTCCGTCCGTCCACCTTGAAGAGGGCCTTGAAATCAGGGGAGGTGAATGACATGCAAGTGAATTGGATTTGAGGGAGGGACAGAGGGCTGGGCAAGGGCCCCTGCCTCACTTTCCCCCCCAGAGCCATTGGGTCCAGATAGAGATGAGGATGTCTGGAGATGGCCCTGGATGCAAGGGGAGACCTCGGCCTTCTTAATCTAGGGCAGGGGTTCTCAAACTATGGCGCCAGGCCAGATGCAGCCAGTTGAGGATGTTTCTGTGGCCTGCTGGATTATGGAAATGGGCTGAGGGGAGGAGACACAGAATGTGAGCTTTCTTTCTTTTTTTTTTTTACTATAGTCCCACCCTCCAACAGTCTGAGGGACAGTGAACTGGCCCCCTATTTGAGGACCACTGAAAGGTGTTTAACAGGTCTCAGTTTGACCGAGGCAACACTCATTCAGTGATTAAGGCAAAGTAAGAAAGAAATGAAGCAAAGAATGGCCTTTTTTTACTTAGTTAAAAACAACATCAATCTGGGAGGGGAAGACTCTCAGGGTTTCTGACCAGAACAGAAATAGCTGCTATTTATGTTCATTCTGAGCCAATCAGAGTCAAAATAATGACTAAGTGTGTGTGTGGGAGGGGTTGGCCCAGGACTATTGTTGGCCAATCGATGAGAGGCAGTGATTTGAATTTAAGGCATGATCCTTAAGAAAGACACCTAGCTGGTAAAAATTTACATACTTTTGAGCAGAGCACAGGCTGGTATACCTTATGTGGACAGAGGGAAGGGAAGGAAAAGAAAAGAAAAGAAAGAAAAGAAAGTGGTGTATTGAGAATCAGAAGAACATGAGTTTGAAGCCTGTCCCACTAATTGTGTGACCCTGGACAAGACACCTAGCTTCCTTATCTATGAAATGGGGATGATGATAATAGCACTTCTCTTTCAGGGCTTTTTTGTTGTAGGAGATCAAATGAAATAATTTACATGGAGTGCTTTGAAAATTTAAAAAACCTACGAAATCTTATTCTCCCCTCTTTCAGAATCCCTTCTGACAGAGAAACCACAAGGAAGCCTCTTGTTGTTGTGTCTTAAGTCTTACTCCCACCTCTGAGCTTCCTGACCAAGTTGCCTAGCTTCCCTGAGCGAGTTTTTACATCTGTAAATTGAGGAATTGGACTACTTGGCCCAAGGGTCCCTTCCCACTCTAAATCAGAGACCCACTGAATTAAAAACAACAAAAGCTTCCTCCAATCCCATCGACACATTAAGGTCTGATGTGATATTCAGTGATCTTCTCTCCTTAGAGCCTCTATAGACTATAGCCTCTATAACCTCCCTCCGCTGCCTCCCTTCCCTATTTTGTACCTAAAGAGCAGAAGATGCTTTCCTATATTTTTTCTTTAGGGTCGACTCTGAGTGATCTAACTTTGCAGCATTAAACATTGCTGTTGTTCTTTGTGTTTACGTTATTGCAATCGGTGGGTACATTGTTCTCCTGATTCTGCTCTCCTTTATTTCTTGTAGTGTAGCAAACATCCTGTTACAATGAATTATTTATTTCAATATTCCCCATATGATCTATTTTGTTTCCAATTCTTTGTTGCAAAAATTCTCCCCCCTGCCCCGAGGCAATTAGGGTTAAGTGACTTGCCCAGGGTCACACAGCCAGGAAGCTTTAAGTGTCTGAGACCACATTTGAACTCAGGTCCTCCTGACTTCAGGGCTGGTGATCTATCCACTGCGCCACCTAGCTGTCCCGCAAGTAAAAATTCTTGATATGAATACTTTGTGCTCTCGAATATACTGCTCAGTATGTGTCTCACATTGAGCTATCCTAGGCAAAGGGCATGGAGCTTTGAGTCGCTTTCGTACAGTTGTAGATTGGTGTCCAGCAGAGCTGGACCACGCCATGCTCTCCCAACTGCACTTAGTGTGTCTTTCTATAGTTCTTCCAACATAGGTTATTCCTACTTTGGGTGATTTTTGCCAGTTGGGTAGGTGTGAGATGAAGCCTCTAAATTCTCTTATTATTTGGAGCAATATTCTATATGTCGTACTGCTTGTTGAATGCAGGCACAGATCAGCCTTTCTGGGTTATATGAGTTATAAGGGCTGATTATTATTATTATTATTATTATCATTATTGTGACCTTCATATGAAGCTTGGGATGGTGATTCAGACATGACTATCGACGGCTATAGTCTATTCTGGAAATGTTGGGGCTCCAGAAGAAAAGTCTGCTCTTGGATCTTTCTTTTTCTTTTGAGAAAAAAGGGGAGGAACATGTGCTTCCACCTCAGTCACAGCCCAGAAGGGCATGGGTGGTGGGGGAAAGTGGGTGCCCCCTATACCAGGGACTGGATGATTCTTGGACTTCAGTCCTCTCCGTTCACTGTAGTTCCAACCCAAGCAGAGTCAGATGATTTTGTCTGTGGTGTTTCTCCAGCTTAGGGATAACATCACTGCGCACTCAGAGCTGGAAGGAGTCTGAGAGAGCGTCCCCTGATTGTGTGGAGGTGACACCTGAGGGTAGGGAGAAGTGAGCTGCCCAGGATCACACAACAAGGAAGGAGTAGGGAGAGAATTTGAACTCGGGTCCCTAGATTCCAAAACAGATTGAAGACATCAGTGGAAGAGCTCGGTTCTTTGCAAAAGAACCACGTGGCTCCTCTTTGCTTATTATCTACTTGGATAATAGGCTGGATGCCTTCTGGCTTTAGGAAAGAAACATGAGCTGGACTTGGGGTCAGGGAGAGCTGGGTGGAAATCCCTAGGTCCTGCTGGCTGGCCACTTGGCCTCTGGGAGCCTCAGTTTCTTTTCCCGTTAAAATGGAGGGACTGGATGTGTAGTTTTCCAGACCCCTTCCAGCTCTAAAGCTATGATTCTTTGGTGAGGACATTAAGCCGAATGCTGTGTTTAGACTTAAGTACACACCAGGGCATCCAGCTGGTGCTCGCCGCTCCTCCGATCCATCCAGTCTGAGAGCTGGTGCCCGGCACAGCCTTGTGCCTGCCCATTAGCACAGCTGCAGCAATTGTCTGTGTTCATGTGGCCCGTTAACTTCTGTGATCCTGGCCAAGTACTGATGTAAAGATGGGATGGGATTACTGGATTTCTGCTTTCTATTTTCTGCTCAGGATGCTCAAAAGGGACTATTTGGATTAAAGCAACAACACAACAATCTACCACCTGGTTTTTAAATCAAATGCTGATGAGAGTAGGGAAAAAAGGAATTGGAGAGAAACCTCTCTTTGTCCAATAGAGGCTTAGTCCGGCTGATAAAGTGTCACCCAGTGAGAGAGGTGCCTCCTCCGTGCTTCTGCTCGAGGCGGCCCTTATCGAGCTGCATTATCTTATTTTATTTTATTAATATTTAAGGCCCAAGTTTTGCCAGAATCTCCATCAAGCTGTTGGGAGGAGGGCAAGTAATGATTCTTTTATCTTTAATCTTTAATAACCACAGGAACGACTCACAGGGGTCTCCCACTCCCTGCCGCTGCCAACCCATTTTCAGATAAGACAAAACCACCTATGTGTAGCGAGATGAAACCAGCCAGGTACAGAGAGGTCTTGGAGGGGTTAACAACCTTTGGCACATCAGCTGTCAAAACAGGAGGACCTCCTCCCTTCTCTCTCCTACTCTTTCCTCTTCTCTGAGGAACAGACAGTTTGCTATTGTATTAAGAACAAATTATTTGGTGTTTTTGGAGCTTGGTCCAGGAACATTCTCGGAAGAATTAGAAAAAAGAATACAATTTATGCTCTTACTGAACATCTCTTAATTGGGCCAGCATCGGTGATGGTGTTGTGGCAAGGGAACGGGGGAGGTGAATGCAGACTTTCATGGACAATCTCTGCGGGGTGGAAAGGAGGACGCAAAATATAACCGCTGAGGATGACCGTTCAAGGAAAGCACAGATTTTGTCCTTGAAAGAAACCTGCCTTTCTAGAACTAGGAGCTTAGTGAGTGAGTCGGCCATCGCTTCTCCCTTTCTTGCCAGCTGACTCAAAGGTTTAAGAGTTCTGCCATCTAATGGACTCAAAGCAAAATGTCACTTTAAAAGCCTGCAGAATAGGTTCAAATAATAGGGGGAAACACTGAACTGGTCGTTCTCAGGGGAGAAAGCTGGGGAATAGGGGCAAGACTGGGTTTCTCCAGGAGAGAAAAATCAGAAGTTTTCACATTATCCTGGGTAGACGTAGATGAGGATTTAGGCCTGTACTCAAGCAGAAGGATGTCTGTTATACCTAACACAGAGAGAGTGAAGGGCACTCAGTGCAGAGACACACCGGGGCTTTGTGGCCACATACAACTGTCCGACGTAGCCGCTCCGTGCAAACTGCCCTACTCTTTTAACCAGAGAAGGTGTGATGCTCTTGTGCTGTACCAGGGGCTGATTTCCATATGTTACCCCAGTCACCAAGATCTCTCTGACTCAGACCTAGCTCCCGAGAAACAGTGCTTGGATTTATCAGAAAGAAAATCTAAACCTGCAACCCGATAACCCAGAAGTAACGCAGGATGCTTTACCAGCAGCTTTAATACTCAATGACCTTGTTCTCAGATTTA
Organism: Sminthopsis crassicaudata; assembly: GCF_048593235.1. Taxonomy (NCBI): domain Eukaryota; kingdom Metazoa; phylum Chordata; class Mammalia; order Dasyuromorphia; family Dasyuridae; genus Sminthopsis; species Sminthopsis crassicaudata. Next base: position 625,932,721 of record NC_133619.1, read on the forward strand.
CAATCTCACATAATCAATCCAGTGGCTAATTGCCAGTTGAGATAACAGCAAACTAGTCATGACTGGGCTCAGAGGTAGGGGAAGCAAATCGGAGGGCTCTGGATTTAATGCTGTATTTCTGATGTCAGCATGAGCTTATTCGGAGAGATTATTAACCAAGACATCGCCATCAATTTATATATAGTCAACACATACTAATAATTAAGCTGTTCCAACCAATGATTCATTTCTAAGTTGTAAGAGGCAAAAACACCAGTTCCATCCTTGGTGAGAAACTTCCCAGAACCACATCTGCTTTCTGCAGAGAGCACAGCAAGATGAGAATGAAAGAAGCAGATAGCAGGAGCCTTCACATGTGGGCAGAAGCAATTTTCGAGAAAGCCCTTTGCAGGGGAAGAGGGGGACCATATCAGAAAAGGCAATGAGCCGCCTACAAAGAGAAGGCGACATCTGTATCCCAGCAAATACCCAAAGGCCATCTTCTCCCCAGCTTGCCTCTATTTCTACAGATAGAAGATTAAGCTTGAGGGAACTGGAACACATCTGCTTTTCTAGCATGCACATACATGGGTCCCAGTGATCCCTTTCTATCAATGAATTTGGTGCCTTTAAAGGAAAGATCAGGCTGAGGAAACACAAATCAAGTGAAAACATTTCTTGGTAAATGGAAGACACACCCTTAGGCTGGGGATCCAACCACTGACTTTCAGGAACTCTGGTCCTATTGCCTTTATTCCATTTTGGATCAGGCACGTTCCAGAGCCTCCCCTTCTCTGAGCCCCACCAGGAGAAAGAAAGCGAGCCCCTTACCGATACTTCATGCCCGTCCTCTGGGCCGTACAGCTGTCGAGGGAGAGCCCGTGCATGCGGAGGAAGTCCTCCATGTTCCTGGCCTGGGCTGCCACCCGTACCTCTCGCAGTCGCTGAAGTTCCACCGCATCCGTCTGGCGGACGGGGTGCAGGGCCCAGTCTGAGTGATACCTACTGCTAACACTCCTCAGGCTCTCGCTGTACGTCATGGACAGCATGGTGCCACCTGATTGGGGGACCTGATGGTGTTCTAGATGTATGATAAGGAGAAAAAGCAGATTCCCCCCTAATCCCGTTCCCCAAAGCACCATGCATCTGGGGGGGGATGGGGTCAGGGTTCGGATATCTAGAGGCAAAGAGAGTATCCTCAACCAGACTCCTGCCATTGAAGGTGGAGGAAAGCTCCCCACGGCTGCTAATCATCTGGGCAAACTGGGCCCAGCTACCAGAAGGCCATGTCTACTGAAGATAGGATTCCAGATGCGTGACCTGGCTTGTCTTGCAGAGAGAGACTCATTAACTAGCCTGCCATTAGCCCCTGTTCTGTTCCTGTATGAGCAAACCAAGCACAGGCAAAAGCTGCATTCCAGGTGAGAAAGTGCGTAATGAAGCTAAACTCAAAAGTGCTCCAAATAAAAATGGGAGCATGCAAGGCACTCATGTCCCAAGGAGACCTACAGCGGGCGCGGCTGTTGCTCAGAGGCAAACTTTCAGTCCTTGCTTTCTACTTCTGAAGGTGGGGAAGTATGAAAACAAACGATGGATGGTCACTTGAAGAAAACTTGGCCAGTGTGCTGCGTCGTCTATTCAGGAAGCTGGCTTCTATTCCATTCAATAGTCTTTATTCAACCAATCAGTAAGGGTCTACAGTGTCTATACTGGAGGCATAATTTTAAATGGCAAGGATTTAAAAGCAATAGAAAGAAAAGAAAAAAAGAAAGGAAGAAGAAAGAAAGAAAGAGGGAAAGAAAGAAAGAGAAAGGGTTGGAGAGAGGGAGGGAGGGAGAAAGGTAGAAAGAAGAAAAAAGAGGAAAGAGAGAAAGAAAGAAAGAAAAAAGAAAGGAAGAAAGAGAGGGTTGGAGAGAAGGAGGGAGGGAGAAAGGTAGGAAGAAAGAAAGAAGAGGAAAGAGAAAGAAAGAAAGAAGAGGAAAGAGGGAAAGAAAGAAAGAAGAGGAAAGAGGGAAAGAAAGAGAAAAGGAAAGAGGGAAAGAAAGAAAGAAAAAAGAAAGAAGAAAGAAAGAAAGAGAGAGGGTTGGAGAGAGGGAGGGAGAAAAGTAGAAAGAAAGAAAGAAGAGGAAAAAGGGAAAGAAAGAAAGAAGAAATCAGGGAAGAAAGGATCCTTGACCACATAGAGCTTACATTCTATGAGATCAAGAGAATACTTGAATGATCGCATTTGACTGAAGTATACACAAGCCACAACTGTACCATGGAGAGCAGCCGTGATTCCAGCCACATCCAGCACAGGCGTGCTTCACCAGGAGAACATTAATACAACCTAAGTGTACTGAACCACAGTGAAAGGAGGGTTATACCAAAAGGCCAGAAGCACATCTGTGAGGTCTCCAACATCTAGCTCTGGGTAAAAATGAGGATGACGAAACTATTTTAATTCACTCAGGTTAAAAAAGATAATTAACTTAGCAACTAAGGTTAAGAAAAATCAACTTTACAAGTATGGTATAGGGAAAATAAATCTGGGAAATAGTTTGTCTGAAAGCAGTCTTAGTGGCCTGCAAGCTCAGTTTCAATCAACAGTGTGCTCTGCTCACAAAGAAAGTTAATGCAGGTTTGGACTATATTAAGGACAGAAATGTCCAGGAATAAGGAAGGTGATAATCCTGAGGCTCTACCTGATCCAATCACATCTGGATACTGAGGTCAGTTCTGAGGACCACATTTTTAGGGAGGATGCTGGGAAGCTGGAGTGTCCAGAGAAGGATATCCAGGGTGAGGAAGAGCCAGATGAGTCCAGGCCAGGTAAAAATTGGTTGGTTCAACTGGAACTGTTTAGCCTGGGGCAGAGAAGACTCAAGAAGGCCACAATAGGTACATTCCTGATGGGCTGTCACATGGAAGAGAGATTAGTTATTCTATTTGGCTCCAAAGGGCAAAGTGAAGAGTGATGGGCAGAATTTGCAGAGAGGTAAATTTAGGTTAAATTTCAGAAAAAAACCCCCAATTTTCTAGCCATCAAAGCTGTCCAAAAATAGAAGAGATGGCCATATGAGATAATGGGTTTCTCTTGACTGGATATCTATTTAAGCAGGAGTTGGATCACCACCTGGTGGATCTGTTGCAGAAAGGATTTCAGGTCCAGGCTGGATTTGATGGTCTGGGCTGGGTTTCAGAGGCATGATGATGGTAAAGCTGCACACAGATATGGACTTTTCCCATTTTGAAGAGAGGGACAAAATAGGCTAAGATCAGCCACTCGGGGAATGGGTGGAGAAGTACAGTCAGCCATTGATACAAAACAAGTTTCTTTCTGGATTCTAAGCAGGGACTTATAAACTCAAAACGAAGTGAATGATTTTAGGCCCCAGAAGGAACGCACTTCAGGTCACACTTAGCTATCAGAGGTTTTAATGTAATTACCCCAAGGGCAAACCTGTACAATTTTTTGCACAGTACAGAACTCTCATGTGAGTGTTAAAATCATTTCTCCTACTAAAGTCTTGCAGTGGTATACCCAACAAGAAAATAATTCTTATTTAGTGCTAGTGCAGTTGCTGTTCTTTCATTCATTCACTCGTTAAACACACCTACACTTCTCCAAAATTATACATTAAACACCTGCTGAGACAGTGTGGCACGGTGGGGAGAAATTGGCTTTCAAGCCAAAAATCCCTGGCTACAAGTCTTGCCTTTGACTCACACTAGCTAGGTCACTGTGGCTAAGTCCACTGCCTCCAGACAAACTCTGTTAGACCAGCTGTTGATCTGCATGAAGGGAGGGAGTTTCTATACTCCTTTTTGTGTTGACATATTCCTGGAGCCCAGCACAGTGCCTTCTGAATGGTAGGGGCCTAATAAAGTTTGAGATTTTTGAACATAAAACTACTAGAAAACAATCTGTTTTCATCTGATGGATTTTAAAGGGAAATCAAAGATCCAAATGAAGCGGGGTGGGATAGAGCATCTTTTATGTGCAGGCCACGATGCTGAATACTCAGTATTTAAAAAGGAAATAACCATAGCTAGGCTTTGGGAATTTAGTCTTACAAAGTAGGAAATGCCCACAGCTAAGTGTGATATTTAGTAAAATAGGACACGGAAAAAGGAAACATATAGACAAAGGATTATAAGAAATGTGGAGGAAAGTCTTGAAGGCAGAAGAGAAATTCTGGACTTGGAGTCAGGAAAGGTCTGTGTGCGAATTTTAGTGCTGACTATTTGTGTCACCCGGGGCAGATCACACCATCTCTCCGAGCCTCCTTTTCAGCTTTAAAATGGAGATAGCAATGATAGCAGCCACACTCTCCCACAGAGCTTGTGGGGTGGAAAAGCCCACTGTAAATCAAAATGTGCCATATCAATTGGCCTGATCATGATGGGAAGTGATGGGAGTGAATGACGGAAGAGGTGGGAAGAGGGCAAAGAACACCGAATGGATGAGAGAAGAGGTTGAAGTTCCAAAGAATCAAATTTAGGATTGAGGTGGGGAGAAGGATTTTAATAATGAGCTGCCCAGAAGCAGAGCGGGCTGCCTCTGTACTGGTCTACAAGCAAAGGCTGATTGGCCAGGTGGCTGGAATGTAGTCAGCTTCTAGCGCAGATAGATATAAATTGACTGAGGTTCTGTTATTCAGAGATACCCAATTTGACTGGGTCCCAGAGTAGAATGGGGGGAGTGGGAGCACCATTGGAATGCTCAAGAAGACTTGAGTTCGAATCCTGTCTCTGACTTTAGTGCAGTAGTAGGTATTAATAGATGTCACTAGCTTTGCCTCAGGGAGGCCACTTTCCTGCTGTGTCTCAGTTTCCTCCTGACTAAAATGAGGGGATTGGACTCAGTGGACTTAAGGTCCCTTTGACCTCTAAATTGATGATTCTATGAAGAGAGTGAAAAAGAGGTAGAAAAGTGAGATTATCTGACTGTGGGGGGGCTTTGATTGTCAGACAAAGGAATTTAGGAGTTTGGGGGCAGTCACTGCCAGTCCTGTGCTATGAGCAGATTATTTGGATAGAGAGATGTGTGAAAGGTAGATTTGGGAGGAGAAAATCCAGAAGCAGGGCAATGCATTTGGCCAATAAGGTCATTATTCAGGGGTGGCAAAGTAGGCTATAGCCTACTGGGGAAGCCAGCTAGGGAAGCTGATGCAGAAAGGCCTGAATCTGAATTAGCTGGAAAGATACTTTGGAAACTTGACCACTCCTTTCTTCCGCAGTGCTGGACCACACCCGGCAATGTGTCTACTTGGCCCAGTCTCTGGTGCAAGTGCATGAATAATTGACTGGCAATCAGGACCCCTCAACTTGGACATTGACTTGTAGTTAAGAGGAAGCTTAATGTAGTTGTTAGAGCTCTGGACCTGGAGTCAGAAGGACGGGCTCCAAATCCTGCCTCAGATACCTAGCTAGGCAAGTAACGGAGCCTTCCCAAGACTGTCTCCTCATCTGCAAAAGGAAGGGGCTGGATTCAATGGCCTTGAAGACGTCTTCCAGCTCTGAATCTATGCACTCACAAAGCTACTTCTGCTTTGATGGTTGTGGTTTGGGGCTTATTCACCATAAAGATCCTCTGCTAGACTAATTGCAAATGGATCAGAGAACATAGAAAGGCTCTGAGTTCTTTGTAGGCAGAACTGGAACTAGAGGTAGGTAAAGTAGGAAGAGGTTGAAAGGAGTCACATTTTGGAATGACTTTTTGTGAATGTACATTTTTTTCTTAATGGATAGAACATTTCACTTCCAGAAATGAGGATATACATGTGTGTGTGTGTGTATGTGTGTTTATGTGTATATACATATATGTGTGTGTATGTTTATATAGAGAGTTTTCACTATTAACACACGCTACTTGGCTTATCAACATATATATATATTTGTTGATATATATGTTGATATATATATGCATATGTACATATACATATATATATAAATATAAAATATATACACACACATATATATGTGTATATATATACATATATATATATATATATATATATATATATATATATATATAGAGAGAGAGAGAGAGAGAGAGAGAGAGAGAGAGAAAGAGCGAGAGAGAGAAAGAGCGAGAGAATTTTCACTATTAACACACGCCACTTGGCTTATCAACATATATATGTGTTGATATTTTATATCTATCTCTATATTGATAAGCCAAGTGGCATGTGTTAACAGTGGAAACTCCACACATTTGTTGGACAAGCCCATCCAGAGGATGCAAATGCAGAAAGACATCCTACCTGGAAGGGGAGAGAAGGTGGGACTAAACAAGTGACACAATTCCCTTGACTCAACCAAGAGAAGAGGAGCAACAATTATGATTCAATCAATTTGGTTCAATGAACATTCAAGCATCTAAAATAAGCAAAGTTTGTTCCTAAGTGCAGCGAAGTGCTGCAGACACAAATATGGAAAAAAAATTAGATCTGGTGGGTTTTAGTTTCAACTTAATTTGATTTAAGAATCATTCAATTGAACTCAATCCCCACTCCCAATGTGCCAGGCGCTGTACCAGGAAGGAATGGTTCCTTCCCTCACATGCTTATATTCTGCGAGGGAAGGAGGGAAGAGGGAGGATCAGGAAAAGCCTGGTGTAGGAGAGATGGCACCTGAGATGGGCTTTGATGGAGGCTTAGGGAGTCCATGTAGAGGAGGTTAGGGAGGTGTAGGGCACAGTTTGTACACAAGCACAGCGGCCAGAGATGATGGTGTGTCCCTGGCTCCCCTGTACATCCGAATCATGCTGACAATCCCTTTCCCCACTACCAGCAGCTCTCTTCTCTTTCCTCTGCCTTCTCATTTCCCAGCCTGGACACCGAGGGAAGTGAACCCTTGGCAGCAGGGGCTGCCGCAGCTCCATCCCGAAGCCAGCGCTCTTGTCTGCAGTGTCACTTGGCGCCCAGAGACAGTCAATGAAATTTCCATTTCTCGGTTGCCTTCCACAGCTCTCCTGCTGACTATGCTGAAGATCTCAGCCCGGAGAGCAAGGGGGATGGATCAGAATCTGGACTGCAGAACAGTGCAGGGTTGGGGCACGGAGGGGCCCCACTAGCCAGTTTGCTGTAACTGGAGTAGGACAAGGACATGGTTCTGTGCAATGGGGAAGGTGGACAGGACATTGTGAATGGGTGGGCAGGGAAGGCCTGCCGAGGCACCTGCTATTTGGCATCCGTGAGCTCTTACAGATAGAGCTGACACAGGATCCTCTGTAGCTGGGGCTGCAGCTGATATTTTGACCCAATTCAACATGAATATCACTGTATTTTAAATTGGAAGGGACCTCAGAAGCTAGTCCAACTGCCTGATTTTACAGAGGAGAAACTGAGGCCCAAAGTGTCTTAAAAGTAGTCAGCACTTCTTGGCTGTGTGACCCTGGGCAAGTCACTTAACCCCAACTGCCTCAGGGAAAAAAAAGTCAGAAGATCGTGCCTGTATGACCTATATCAGATTGTTTGCCATCTTGGTGACAGATAAGAAGGAGAAAAAGATGGAAATCTAAAGCTTACAAAAGTAAATGTTGAAAGCTGTCTTTACATATAGTTGGGAAAAAATGATGTGCTGTTAAATGGGGGAAAAGAAGTAATTAGAAGAGCTGGGATTCTGATCTGGATCTCCTGACTTCAGACTGAGTCTGTGCTTTAGGAAGATTACTTCAGCAATTGGCAGAAGGGTAGACTAGAGAGGTAGTGAGATCAACTAGAAAGTAAAAAGGGAAGGAATGGACTCGTGAGGGGCTTCTTATGGAGGCTCCCTACTTCTTCACCCCTACTTGTTCTTAGGATAATCTTCCTCACGTGGAGCTGAGATTTCTCCCGGTTCTTTCTGACCAGGTCAACTCTGCCTCGCTGGCTCTCCTGGGTGTGTGGCAGAAAACCATGTCATCTAGCCCGAGGGCATTGCCATCTCATCCAGAACATGAGTGCTGTCCAAGCTTCAACTCAGAGCCCTGCAGATCCCATAAGCCTTCTCTGATCCTCTGAAATGGCGGTGTTCTTTCTCTCCTTCTTGAATTATTTCGTACCAAATGTTTCATATTTCTTACTAAATTAATTGTGTGCTCCATGTTTCCACCAGAAAAATATAAGCTCTGGAACAGCAGGCACTATGGGATCTTTTTTGGGTGTTTCTATCCCCAGCATATAAACAACTGGCACAGAGTATAAGTTTGTTGGATTAACAGAATTATGTGGTCCAAAGAAACACTTGTGAAACAGGGCCCTTCCTACTGCCACCCAGAGGCAAGATGGTGGTTGTGAGTCACACCTTTAAAGAAAAAGAAGGATCCCAGAACAGAACGGAGATCCCTGACCTCTGAATTAGCCAACATCAAGGAGCTAAGATTTGATTTGGGCTGAAATGGCTTTGGTGAAAGTCCCTCAGGAAGACTATGGCGTCTACGTAAGAAGGTCTTGTCTAACAATGGCTGTATGGGTAACAGAAAGATAAACTGGGGCTTGAAAGATGAGTTCAAATTTGGGGTAGAGCCTCAAGACTGCTGGTTTCAGAAGCCAACGCCATCTGGATTCATTTATTAAGCTCCATCTGTGTGCCAGACCTTGTGCCAGGTGTTGGGGACAGACAGATCAATATGAATCAATGTGGAACAGCTACAAGCTGCACACAGATAAGCAAATACCAAATATAGGCAAAAGAAATAAAAAGTCATTTTGTTGGGAAAGAGAAAGGCTGGCTATAACTAACAGAGGGTTGACCAGAGTCAGAAGACCCGAGTTTAAGTCCTGCCTTTGGCAGAAGGGGCTGGATGACCCAAGGCAAGTGATTTTTTTCTCTTAATGGGCTAGTCAACATCTCTAAGACAGTAAGTTTCAGAGGAAGGTGCTAATCTGCATTGATGGAGTTTCCTTAATCAAGAGGCCATGCCATTGGCTCAAAATGCCAGTGAACCACAAGCTGGGGTCAATATTTTGGGGATGGGGAAAGTATTAACTGTAGGAACTAAGGTCAAGTGAAGGGGGGCGCTGAAGCTGGGGGATTCCAAGAAGCAGCTGTGAGAAGGGAGACTGTTATAAGTATCAGGGCCAGGGGCAAAGGCACACAGGTGGCAGGTGGGATGTCACCTGGAGGAGGAAGCAAGCAGCCCCGTACAGTGTCTTTCTGCTGTTTTGGGCTCTGGCGCTCTCCTTTCCTTCTCCAATCTCCTTCTAGGAAAACCCATGAAAATATACCAGGGCCAGGGCATGTCTCAGTCCCAAATGTAGAAAGATGGGAACCAAGCGTTCTCTGTTTACCCCATGGGCTCCTGTTCCATGTGAATGCCAGTAAGGCTGTATAGGATGGTAATTTTTCCTGAAAACTAGGATATATAGAAGACGCGTCACTTTTCCAGCCAGACATGACCACATAGAAATCAATAACCATTAGATTTCAAGACATTGCTCATAAAAAACAGCCTTACTTCTTGAAATAAATACAAGGCTCCAGAAACACTTAAAAAAACACCACCTTCATCTCTTAGGAAGCACACACACCTTCTAGTGAGAATGACTTGAGGGCAAGAGAAGGGGAATGATGAGAAGAGGTAAAGGTTTAGAACTCAGGGATGTCAGATTTAGGGAGAGGGCAGAGGAATAATATTTAAGGTCCATTTTAAATGTAAAATTAAGTTCTGTGGACTAATAACTCCTCAGCTTGGTGCATATAGTGCAGACAATCTGGCTTCTGGCTCCCTCTCCAGCCGATCTCATTTTATTCCCTTACCATATTCTTGTTAAATTTGCCAGTTTGCTAGTTCCCCAAGTCCTTCTCCCATTCTCCTCCCTCCCTCTTTTGCAGAGGCTTTACCCAAGCTTGAAATGGGTATCTATCTCTTAGAATCCTGCACTTCCTGAGGCTTAGCTCCTACAAGAAGCCTTTCCTGAATGGCTTGGCTTTTACTCTTTTCTCCCTCCTCAAATTATCCTATACTCCGTGTGTACGTATATATGTATGTATTACCCAAGCTTGGAATGGGTATCTATCTATCTATCTATCTATCTATCTATCTATCTATCTATCTGTCTGTCTGTCTGTCTGTCTGTCTGTCTATCTATCTATCTATCTATCTATCTATCTATCTATCTATCTATCTATCTATTTATCCATCTATCTATTTACCCAAGCTTGGAATGTCTATCTGTCCATTATCCAAGCTTGGAATGGGTATCTATCTATCATCTTCTATACCTGTATCCATCCATCCATCTATCTATCTGTCTGTCTGTCTATCTATCTATCTATCTATCTATCTATCTATCTATCTATCTATCTTACCCAAGCTTGGAATGTCTGTCTGTCCATTATCCAAGCTTGGAATGGGTATCTATCTATCATCTTCTATACCTGTATCCATCCATCCATCCATCCATCCATCCATCCATCCATCCATCCATCCATCCATCCATCCATCCATTTATCTGTCTGTCTGTCTATCTATCTATCTATCTATCTATCTATCTATCTATCTATCTATCTATCTATCTATCCTTCTATCTATCTATCTATCTATCTATCTATCTATCTATCTAATTGTCTGTCTATCTATCTATCCTTCTATCTATCTATCTTTCTATCTATCTATCTATCCATCCATCCATCCACCCATGTTCCTTCCTTTCTTCCTTTCTTTCTTTCTTTCTTTCTTTCTTTCTTTCTTTCTTTCTTTCTTTCTTTCTTTCTTTCTTTCTTTCTTTCTTTCTTTCTTTCTTTCTTTCTTTCTTTCTTCCTTCCTTCCTTCCTTCCTTCCTTCCTTCCTTTCTTTCTTTCTTTCTTTCTTTCTTTCTTTCTTTCTTTCTTTCTTTCTTTCTTTCTTTCTTTCTTTCTTTCTTTCTTTCTTTCTTTCTTTCTATCTATCTATCCTTCTATCCTTCTATCTATCTATCTATCTATCTATCAATCTATCTATCTATCTATCTATCAATCCATCCACCCATCTTTCTTTCTATCTATCTATCTATCTATCTATCTATCTATCTATCTATCTATCTATCTATCTCTCTTACCCAAGCTTGGAATGTCTGTCTATCTATCTATTTACCCAAGCTTGGAATGTCTGTCTGTCTGTCCATTATCCAAGCTTGGAATGGGTATCTATCTATCATCTTCTATACCTGTATCCATCCATCCATCCATCCATCCATCTATCTGTCTGTCTATCTATCTATCTATCTATCTATCTATCTATCTATCTATCTATCTATCTATCTATCTTACCCAAGCTTGGAATGTCTGTCTATCTATCTATTTACCCAAGCTTGGAATGTCTGTCTGTCTGTCCATTATCCAAGCTTGGAATGGATATCTATCTATCATCTTCTATACATGTATCCATCCATCTATCTATCTATCTATCTGTCTGTATGTCTGTCTGTCTATCTATCTATCTATCATACCCAAGCTTGGAATGTCTGTCTATCTATCTATAAATTTTTACCCAAGCTTGGAATGGGTATCTCTCTGTTAAGTCCGAGCTAGCTCCTTGTTGACCTCAGGATCAGCCAGAGTCAGAATCAGCAAAAATCCTTGGTCTCCCTAAAGGGGGAGAAGTAAAGGAGATGGACGAAACTCCATGAGGCTCACCACCAACCTCCCTCCTCGTTGTCCTCCTCCAAAGTGACTCTGGCTTGTCTTATTCCACTCCCTAATCCCTCCTATGATTATCTGTATACACCAAATGATCAAGTCAGCACAGAATAGTGAGAAGGGCCATTTTTTTTCCCCAAGCATATGCTAATAGAGTATTGTCCAATAGGTAATTAGCCTTAAGTTCTTGGTTGTCAGATTCCAGTGCACCAATTCAGAGTTTCAGCCCTTTATATCTCTCTCTATAATATTAATTAAGCTTGAAATGGGTGTCTCTCTCTCTCTCTTTCTCTTTCTCTCTGTCTTTATATATATATATAGCTTGAAATGGATATCTCTCTCTATATATATATTACATAAGCTTAGAATGGGTATCTATCTATCTATAGATTTTTACCCAAGCTTGGAATGGGTATCTATATCTATGCTATCTAAACTTGGAATGGACATCTATATACCCAAGCTTGGAATGGATCTCTCTCTCTCTCTCTCTCTCTCTCTCTCTCTCTCTCTCTCTCTCTGTATATATATATATATATCCATTTCAAGCTTAGGTAATATTATAGATATATATTATTATAGTATATATATTGAGAGAGAGAGAGAGAGAGAGAGAGAGAGAGAGAGAGAGAGAGAGAGAGACAATCCTTCACTTCCTCTTAGTTCCTACAAGAAGCCTTCCTGAATGGCAGATATTTATTGTTTTTGAAAACCCAGAGCCCATACATATGTTAGGTACTTAATAAATAGCAGCTGAATTGAGTTGAATCTTTTAGGGCTCTAGTCGCATAGACCACAGTAGCGTTTTCTGTTTTTAAACATAGTATAGGTGGAATTTCTGTAGTTTTCAAGAGAAGGGGCTAAAGGGCGGAGATGTGAAGAGGAGAAAAATGATGCCGTGGCATGGAGGATTCAGGGCTGAAAGACATACTGAGAGGAAAGATGGAGTTGTGTTCTAAAAGGGAAGGTGAGAGTGGAGACTTGGAAATAGTCTGAGGCTCTCTTGTGGGGTTAGGATATTTGAGTAGCCAGGAAATGCATGTACAGGGCAGGTGCTCAATAAATATTGAACAAATAAATGAATGGATCGATCTAGTTCAATATGAAACAAGAAATTCAAAAGGAGTCACTGGTCTAGAGGGCAGAATAAGAGTGCTAGGAAACCCACTGCAAGCTTGACATCTTTCTTTGTTGGCAAAATGGGACCTGCAGTCATGTGGACTCTGAATGTGAGTCCTGTTCACGGGCCCATGGGTGGAAGCATGTGAGTGGCTGAAGTATAACATAAACAACAATCTCATGACGTACTTTTAGTAGATCATTGTCCCTGGCCCGACTAATAGGCCACCTTTTCTCCACAGAGTCCCAATCCCTCTAGGGCATTACTTCCATGATCCTACCCCATCCTACCTACATTTCCAAAGCAAGAAAATAAACTCTGGGCCTGATGTCCTTATATCTCTGATACAGACAAGCCAAAAGTCAAAACCAAATGGCATATCCTTGTTGTTCCTCTGCCCTTACAATTTTCTCCCGTTCCAACGTTCGCTTATTGTGAGTCCATTTTGGTAGAAGGGGAGGCGGGGGGCTTGGAATTTTCCCTTGCTGCCGCTATGGCTCCCAGAGTTGGAACTAAAAGGCTCTCACCCATTAATGAATGCGGATGCTGCTGGGACAAATCTCACACCTGGAATTAGGCATTCTAGACCCCTTTTGCAAAGAGTTATCATCAGAGGCAGAGAGGGATTGAAGAGCTACCATTGTGTTAAACTACCCATGAACTACAGCAAGCTGTCCCAAAAATCCATTACGGTGCAAGTGACGGTCGCTTAAAAAGCCAGTAGAAGTTCTGAAAAGCAAGGGAAGCAGCAAAAGGCAGGGTGGGTTATCTTTCAGGGAGGAAGCAGCTCAGAAATGCAGCATTCAAACAAAAAGCAAATGACTTGCAAAGAAAAAAGATCCAACAGTGGGACCAGGTCAGTCAGCAGCTGGCTTCTTGCTCAGGTGCAGGCAGCTGCTTTGTCCTAGCTGGGAGGGTGACTCCTTAAACTGATTCCTCCGGCAGCCACAAACTCTCATTGACAGACTCCCCAGCCAGAAAGAAGCGTATTAGTTAAGACCAAGGGAGATTTGAAATGTTGACATCTCTAAGAGACAGCAGGGAGAGAGGGAGAGGGAAAGAGCTGGCAAGATTCATCCACAGCTGACGAAAAGCACTCCCAACAGCAAAGTCAAGCCCTCCAGGTTGCCTCCCCCGGCCCTCCTGCCCTCTGCTCTCACTCCCACACACTGCCATCCACTTCTTCTACATCAGGAGGCATTGCAAACCTTTTGGGATCTCCTTCCCCGGAGAACAGAGGGTCAGCTGGGCTTCTTACTGTTCAGGGAGCGAGAGGGATCTCCAAACTCAAGTTTTCTCCTGGTCACCTGAGCTCAGCAGGGATAACTAGACCCGAGCTTCCTGCCCGCCCGACAGAGCTGCCAAATCCCAAACTTCCATCCTTACAGGCTAAAGAAGAGCACACACCTGCTTTCTTGGGCTCCTGCTCATTAAACAAGACAAGGTCTAGTTTATTAGGGGCTCATCAGAGGCTACAAAAGACTTTGCGCATGGTTTTTCCTCCCCTCATCAGGGGGAGTGTCGCGGCTAAACGTCAGAAGCAATTGGTGAAAGAGCCAGGTCCCCCAAGAGTGAAGAATTTTGTAGCAGCAAATCCATTAGTCCTATTAGGGCATTTTCATCTCGGTAAACAGAGGCTAAATTATTCAGCAGCTTCTGCTCTCCTAAAAGCCTGTAAATGTGCAGTTTCATGGTGCACCCTGGCGTAGCTTGCCCAGAATAAGGCAAACAAAGGAGTGTAATTTCTCTGCTCATTTTGGGGTTGCTCTGAGCCCCCAAAAGTAAGTGGCGATGAGCCTAGATCACACACCCCTTTCTTTGGCATGCTGTTAATACAGATGATGAGCCAACATAGATCTTCAATACTCTGGTCAGTTAGATCTGACCACAGAAACCAGTCTTGGAGGACAGGTGCTGAATAAAGCATGAAGAGGATTCTGGGTAGGCAAGTAGGTCGGCAGCAGCCCCTACTCCCCAAAGGCGATTATATTAATAATGGGTGCCTTTGTAATACTTTAGAGAGAAGCAAAATAGCAGAAGATAGAAAGACCCGATTCTGGAGAGTCAGGAGTACCCGGCTTCAGGTACATGCTAGCTGTGCGATCATGGGCAAGTCCCTTAAGTCTCGGTACCTAGAGGGTCCCTTTCTGCTTTGGCAGAGGGAGTTTCCATCCTGGAAGTTCCCTACATAGATGAACATACAAAGCCAGACACATTACCTCCTTCCTTCCCCTCCTCCCCTCAAACATACATCTATATATAGAGGCTATCTCAAAAATTTCAGTGCAGCTTTATATTATTAAAGCTTATTTGAAGCTATAAAATAATAACTTATTTAAGCTATCAAGGCTTAAAGCTACAGAAAGGCTTTGGAGGGCCGCATGCAAATTTTATGCTTGAAGGTTTACGAGGTCCCTTACATAAGAATATATAGGATTCACTTGAGCCTCATAATAACTAGAAGTGGGCTATTATTGATACTTTACAGATGAGGAAACTGAGGCATGGAAAAATTGAGTTATCAAGGGTCACATAGTCAGTATGTGCTTGAAGTGTCTGATTCCAAGCATGCCCTCCACCCACTACACAGGATTGCCTCTATTGCAGGGAGTTCGCCATCTTTTTTGTGTCACGGATCCTTTTGGGATCTTGTGAAGTTGAAGGATCTCTTCAAAGAATCACATTTTTAATTGCAAAAGACACTCCCCCAGCATATAGGATCACAAAGGAAACCAATTATCTTGAAATGCTAAAAGTGTTTTAAAAACTCTTTCTAAAATATAAAATAATTGGGTTCCTCCTCTGATGGTAACCACTGATGCTGAGAAAAGCTGCTAAGGGACGTTGGGAGGGCGCCCCTCCTTTGTGGGATGCCTGCTGACAGTCTGGCCAGAGGGTCCCTAACCTTTGTGGCGGTCACGGACCAAACACTTCTCGTGCATTCTAGAAACAGAGACACTCCACAGGCTGGAGAATGTGGGTCAAATCTAAAAGGAGAGGGCTTCTGGGAAGGAGAAACTTGGGGGAAAAAAAGGCAAAACCCAACAGGAAATGCTGCTTCTGCTGCTTCAGGTACTGCTGCTAATGAGTAATATTCCTCAAGGGCTCCACCTGCTGGTGACTGGGTTAATAGCTACTAGTATCATTCTGTGTGTGTTTTTCGGCCCTAACTCTTGGTGATCCCATTTGGGGATTTTTGGCAAAGATACTGGAGTGATTTGCCATGTTCATTCTCCATCACATTTAACAAATGGGGAAACTGAGGCAAAGAGGGCGAAGTGGCTTGCCCAGGGTTACAGAGCTGGCTAAATATCTGAGGCTGGATTTGAACTTACAAAGTTAAGTCTTCCTGACTTAGGGCGGACACTCACTGCACTACGGCATCCCGAGCGCCCCTCCTAGTATCACTGGTGATTCTGATCATAGCTTTCCCTTTGTCCCTTTGGGTTTTCAGAGCATATTCGCCAGCATCACCTCATTAGATGCGAGGTGGGCCGATCATTCAATCCCCATTTTGACAAATAGAAAACAGAAACTTAAATTGATTTTAAAGCAAGATTTAGGGGCAGCAAGATGGAGCAGCGGATAGAGCACTGGCTCTGGAGTCAGGAGCACCTGAGTTCAAATCCGGCTTCAGACACCTAATACTTCCTGGCTGTGTCATTCTGGACAAACCGTTTGACCCCAATTGCCTCACAAACCCCCCAAACAACTACTGAAGGTCACATAGCTAGTCACACAATCAGAACTTTGTATCTGGGCATCTGATTTAACTTCCTGAGCCTGGAGTGGGGAAATGATTCCTGGACTCCTGGGGGGAGAGCTGGACGGAGCCTCCTCAGGGGCCTTCTTCCTGACTAATTCCCCATCATGCGTTCTCTCCTGGGGCCCTACCCTCCACTTTCTCCCTACCTGACTGTAGACTCTGTCCACAGAGCACCCTGGGCTCTTCCAGACCATCTCTGGCCTAGTCCGAACCTTACTCATGTCTCCACTGTACATCCAGGTGTACCTTTGCCCTCCCCCTTCTCATCATCCAAGTGGAAGCTTTTTGAGGGCAAGACTTGTCATGTTTGCCATTCTCTTCTCCAGTTTGTTTTATAGATGAGGAAACTGAGGCAGACAGGGTAAAATGACTCGCTTGGACTTGTATTCCTGGTGCTCTGCTTGTCCACCTTCTCCTCCTCTTACAGATGAAGAACCATCTAAGGTATATGACATGAACTAAGGCTCCCAACTCCAAATAAGTGTTCTCGCCATGATACCGGGCTACCAATCAAAGGTCAAGTGCCTGTTAAAAGCAGTGGCAGAGGCAGGATCGGGCTCCGGACTAAATGCCTCCCTGGACATGATTATACAGCAGTTTCCGCCTCCCTCAAAGTCCATGACTCTGCACCATGTGCCCTGGAGTACCTGTCCCAAATGCCAAAATCACGGCCTTTCCTCTACCAGGTCTGGGTTCGTTATGTCCCTCAGCTGTGCCCTGGGGAGGCAGACGGGATAAGCTCTCCCATATCTGGGCCCTGCAGCCTGTCAGTGACATGGGGTCTCTGCCAGTCTCCTGGGGGTACATAATGAGGAAGTCCCTGGTGCCCAGATCACCCAGCTTGCTTTGACGGCTGACCCTCCATCCACTGAGAATCTTCTGACATTTCCCTGGCTCTGCTTCAAGGCATGCTATCTACAGTTAATTTTTTCCTGCTCTGATTCTTGGCAGACTTATATTTTTCATACAGGTGCTGGGCTTTTTCTTTATGGAAAATGAAAGGCTTCCAGGTAACTGACCAGTGTTAACCTTCTGGGAGGATAATTGTATGGGGAGGGGATTTCAGCATGAAGAAATCATGATTCTCTCTCTGGGCTCAGGAGGGCCTGGCTTCAGTCCCGCTGCCTCCATCACTAGCTTTAAGGTCTATGAAGCCCTCCACACATATTATTTCATTGGATCTAGCTGTGTGACCCTGGGCAAGGCACAATCTATAACAACCTTAGTTTTCTGCAAAATGTAAACTGA
This sequence comes from Sminthopsis crassicaudata, assembly GCF_048593235.1. Classification (NCBI taxonomy): domain Eukaryota; kingdom Metazoa; phylum Chordata; class Mammalia; order Dasyuromorphia; family Dasyuridae; genus Sminthopsis; species Sminthopsis crassicaudata. The sequence goes on from NC_133619.1 coordinate 625,950,420, forward strand.
TTTTCAACAAAACAGATGGTTTGACTAAGACTCCTTTCAACTCTGGATCTGTAATTAAAATCCGGGAAGCTTTTGATTCACATTAACCCTCAAACTCTGGGGTCTAGAGAACAGTCCAGAACTTACTGGAAAAATAGTCGCCTGGTCCCTAAAAATCCTACCGAGACACTCACTCAAAGATGGGGACTGTTTGCATGGCAAGGTGGCTCTCAGAAATAAATGAGGCATGAGATCATACCGAGGAATTTGCATTCTGATAGAAACCCTGCAGGACCATCCTACCTCACCATGGTTGCAGCTGACGAAGGGCACTCCGCGCCATCTACCCATGATGTTGGTCCCACCCACCCCTCTCCCTGACCTGCCACTAATACTAGCTTAGGAGAAAATAAAGGTCTCTGTTACCTGTAAAACTGGAGCTGTCTTTTGGGACTCCCGTATCGAGTACTTCCGACAGCAAAAGAAAGGAAGAGAGAGAGAGAGAGACAGTCCACAATGGACATTAACAACCAAGGAGTGTCAAACACAGAAACCATCCCATCATCACCACCATCATGCAGGGCTTGAGACTGAGTGGGGTTTCTCTTTGAACGTCCACTGTGTTTCTCTTTGGGAAGACAACTCAGCGGGCCGTGATTAGCTCTACAAGAGCTCCACCCAGTGTCAGATGGAGTCAGAGGCTCACTATGGCTTCTGCATCCCCACAAGGCACACACCTTTGCCAGGGACTAAGAAATCTATCCCTGGTGTGCTCGTCTTGTTTTAATACAAAATACGATTTTGAACAGACTAAATGCAACAATTGGGAGAAGGGAGGGGAAAAGTCCCCAACCAATGCTTTAAGTCTGCACGTTAAAAAACAAAACAGAACAGAACAGAACAAAAGAGAACAAGACAAATGGGCAGGTCTCCTCGGTGCCAGGAGGAAAACAAACAGGGTTTTCCAGGGGCAGGAGACTTCCTTTGGCATGAAAACAGTTGGGAGCCTCCACTGGGTTTAGACAACTCAAGGATGGACAAAGACACTGATTTTAGGGTCTTTTGCTCTTTTGATGGGTTATTGCTCTAATTCACGAGGGCTTTCCCTTTCCTGTTAGAGCCACTTTTTAACCCCTGGTAATTCATGCCTATGCCAGCCTGTAATTCTTCTACAGAGGATCCACCTGCCATGCTGGAAGCTTCTTTCTAGGTCTTTTAATGTCCATGGGTACCAGAGCAAGACTCAGGTGATATTGGTTCAATTCTTCCAGTAGGATAGTAGCTTGCTGGCCAATGAGTGAAGACCTCACACTGAGGGAACCAGCTGTTAAATGAGTGCTTGTAAGTGGTCTAGAAACAGTGTTTCTAAGTACCTTCTGCCTTGTTTTCGGCCCATGTCATCATTATGGTTAAAGGCACTAAGGGCCATTTTGTATTTTCCTTTGTTTCCTGGACCGTCAGGCCAGAGAATGAGTTCATCATTTATTGATCACGTTGTTGGTGGCTGAGACTCTCAGCTGGGTCAGTGCTCTGACAGCAGCCGTGTCTACATGTCTACATGTCACTGGGCCTGTTCTCGGAGCCTTCCAGCATGGCAGAACCAGACTGAGTTTATACTCTGCTGGCCTTTGGTAACCCATAGACACCTCTACGTCCCAGGGAAGTCGCAGAGTAGGACTCAGGCAGAAGCACTTGAGGAAAACATTTAAGAAAATTTCCATTTTAGTTTCAACATGTAGAAACTACATTTTTTTTTAAGAAATAGAAAATCAAATTCTAAATCTGAGAGTGGCCCCATAATAAGGGGGTCAAGGAAACTAGGACAAGCTTCTAAGCTCCATATTTCACATGGGTTATCTTTCCACATTTCCTAAGAGCAGCAGGGAAGCTGAATCCCATGGGACAATAATGGTAGAAAAACAAAACTATAATGAACTATTTCTCTGACCACATGAAAAACTTGTGGTACCAAGTAGACCATCAGAAGGGGGAAAATGGAGAAGGCACCATCTGATCATACCTAAAGTATTTTTGTTTGTCTCCCTCCAAAACTTCCCTTTGAAAATAAAAAAGAAAATACCCGCATATTCTTAATATCACTATGAAAAGTGTCTTGTTTTAAGGATAACGAATCTTAGGGGAGGTGAAATCCCTTTAAGCTTCATGAGGGGAGGAAGGGAACTATACAAGTATCATCAGAATGAGAGGGGAAAAATCACCTGTAAATCATTCCCGGGGAGCCCGTCTGTCGTAGGGAGAGCCGCGCTGGCGAGCCCGTGGTAGATTCTGGATACATGGAGCCAGCCTCAGTTGTCAAGATTTGTGGTTTTTTTCAAGTTTGGAAAAACTCTGGAAGATGAAAATCAGAGAGAAGAAGGAAAGATGCAGAGAGAGAGAGAAAGAGAAAGTGGGAGGAGAAGAGGGAGAGAAGGGGAGGGAAAGAGGGAAGGAAGGAGGAAGAGAGAGAGAGAAAGGGAGAGAGAAAAAATTAGCATTAGAAGGTGGTCTTTTGGTTTATAAACTTGTAAAATAACAAAACATTAACAAATGGAATGTTCCTTGAGAACAAAACTTTATATCCCAGCATCTAGCACAATGCCTGGCACATGCCGTCTCCTGTGCTGGGCCTCCATCTCAGTCGTGCTTGTTAACCACAGCTGTTGCTGTCATCCAGCTCTTGTCCCTCTATGCTACTCCACTCAGTGATCTCATCAAAGTCTAGAGATAATTACAATTAAATCTCTCTCTCTCAAATTTCAATAGTATTATATTTTTCCAATGATGCATGTAGTTTTCAACATTCATTTTTGTAAGATTTTGAATTCCAATTTTTTTCTTCCTCTTACCCTTCCGAGATAGCAAGCAATCTTATATAGGTTATAAAGGTACAATCATTTTCAACATATTTCCATATAGTCATGTCATGAAAGAAAGATCAGAACCAAAGAGAAAAATGTGAGAAAGAAAAAGCAAAAATATTATATTATCATATATTATATTATTATATCATCATAGTCATTGTCGTCATTGTCACCTCTCCCTCAGACTCTCCCTTCTTCCGTGGAAGGTAGCACCATATATGTGTGTGTGTGTGTGTGTGTGTGTGTGTATACACACACACACACACACACACATATACATATTGTTCTCACATTATAATTATTATTTATTATTATTATTAATTTATTTTATAATTATACATTTTTGACAGTATATATGCATGAGTAATTTTTTTTTTATAACATCCCTTGTATTCATTTTTCCAGATTTTCCCCTCCCTCCCCTAGATGACAGGCAATCTCATACATTTTACATCACATTATAATTATTATATCATCATCATCATCATCGAGGTCATCATTTTTATCATTATCACCTCTCCCTCAGACTCCCAGACTCTCCCTTCTTCCTAGATTCCCTACTTCCATAGGAGGTACCACCATATATATATATATATATATATATATATATATATATATATATATATATATATATATATATATATATATATATATATGTGTGTGTGTGTGTGTGTGTGTATGTGTGTGTTTGTATGTGTATATATACATGCACATATATATTGTTCTCACATTATAATTATTATATCATCATCATCATCATCATCATCCCCTCACCCCCAGACTCTCCCTTCCTCCTAGATTTCTATTTCCATTGAAGGTACTACCATCCTTCAGGTTCACAGCCTCAGGGTCAATCTTGACTCACCCACTCTCCCATTTCATCTCCAACCCTTGTAAAATCTCTTGTGGATGCCCCCACGCCCACCTCCATCCCCGTCTCCTTGGACACAGCTACTAGCCCACCTTGTCTCTCCTAAGACTGATCTCCCTGCGCATTCTCCCTGCCTCAGGTCTCTTCCTACCACATACGTCCTCCACTCTGCTACCAAAATGACCACATCCCCTCCACACCCCATTCAAGAAACTTTAGTGGGTCCCTATTACCTCCAGGATAAAACAGACACTCTTTGTCTTTTAAGGCCTTTCCCAGCCTGGCTCCTGCCTATGTTCCCAGTCCTCTTACACCTTTCTTCCCTTATATCTCCAGAAGATATTTTCACGAGCCATTTCCAGTGGCTGAATTGCTCTCTTGCTCTAGACCTTGGCTTCCTTCAGTCTAAGCTACAATTTGACTTTCTCTAAGAGACCTTTTCCCAGTTCCATTAATAAGTGAGGGCCTGCCCTCTGAGATTATTTCTGATTCATCTGTTTGTATGGTGCTGTTTGCCTCCTGTTTTTCCCTTTTAGACTGTAATAAACTCTCTGAGGTTCTTCTGCCTTACTTTGTATCCTTAGAGCTTAGTGAAGTGGCTGGCACATAGTAGGTACTTGATAATGTGTGATGAATTGCTGATACAGTAGGTGCTGCTGATATATTTTTATATTATATATTATTATGTTTATATTACACATTATATTATATACTACATAATATATTATGATGTGTATATGTATGCATATATTATGTATATATGTACATAAATTATGTAAATTTATTTACTATTTAAATGATTTATATTTATATTATTGAACAAAAACCCAAGACAAGTTTATTTATCTGTTTTCTTTTGACATATTTAGGGGTTTCCATTTTTGGCATTTCTGTGTCTGAATGTACCTTTTAAGGAAGAAGAGAAGAAAAGAGGGAAAAGTAAACCCTTGAAGAGAGAGACATTATACGGTGATGTATGGGAGGAAAAAACTGGATCCGAATGAGAAGGCCTGGCCTTTATTTCTGTCTCTGCTTCTTTCAGCCTGGGTTTTTTTTCAGCACGTCATTTCAAGTCTGACCTCTCCAAGTCTCTTTTCAGCTCACAATCAATCAATCAATAGAGCTAGCATTTACATAGCATTTTCCGCTTTACAAAGCACTTTTCCTAGGCAGCCCTGTGGGGCCTGTGCTAGTCTTATTTGAGAGTTGGGTGACAGGGGGACTTCAAAGGTGGATGAAAAGGGCTCAACAAACCCTCACGCCAGAGAAGAGAAGCAATAACTTCCTGAGCCTCATTGTTGTATGACTGAAATCTGGACAGTCTACTGGCCCCATGCCAGGAAACTGAACTGCTTCCATACGACTTGTCTTAGGAGAATTCTAAAAATCACTTGCAAGATAAGGTAGTGGATACTGAGGTCCTCTCTCGAGCTGAATTGCTTAGCGGCCAAATTCTCCTGCAGAGAGCACGACTCCAATGGCCACGCTGTTTGATGGCCAAATATATTTTTGCCTAAAAGATTATTTTATGGAGGCTCACAAAAGTCAGGCAGTCACACAGAGGTCAGAAGAAGTGACCCAAAGATAGAACTTTAGTGCTAATTAGGAGATGCTGGCCCAGGACTACCCAGCGTGGCGTGCCCTCATCAAAGAAGGTGTTGTGCTCTATGAGTGGAATAGAACTGTAGCTTAATGGGAGGTGAGCAAATCTAGGGGCAACTCCATGCAAGTCTTCAACCACACAGATATCTGTGCCCGCCTGGGACAAAGCAGTCAAAACTTATCCTGGACTGATCAGCTAAGGTCCAACCCATTGTACCTTGACCCCAACATCGGGATGCCATTGGTTCTCATCAAATACAAAGGATGAAGAAGAGCATTATTGACATTTTCAAGGAGGGGGAACTGGTGCTAAGAGTGACTCGTCCAGGCTCATACAGTTATTATTAAGTGTCTGAACTATAATTTGAACTCAGGTCTTCCCAACTCTAGCAAGCTATACATTTTGCCATGAGTTACCAATCAATAGACAAGCATTATTTAAGTACTTATTGTATGCTAAACGAAACTAAACCTAAGCAAAACCAAACCAAAATAAGAAACCATCTCTGCCTTCAAGGAAATCATGATTTAGTTGGGGGAGATGAGGGATGTATATGTATTTGTGTACATACAGATGTATGTAGACCTACCCAATATATGCATATGTATACATACATACATACACATACTCGCCCAGAAAATAAAGATAATTATGAAGGGAAAATACACATAGCTAGTGGTATTAGGGAAAGTTTCAGGCTGCAGGGGATACTTGCATTGACCCTTGAAAGAAAAGGATTCTGGGAGGCAGAGGTAAGGAATGGCAGATATGGTAGACAGAAGGCAGAAAGGCATGGAGGTGAGAAATGACATGACACATGTGGGGAACCAAGAGAAAGGCTGGTCAGAAGTCTAGATGAAGAGCACCAGGATGTAATAGGGCACACCACAGTCAGATTACCCAGGGGCACAAGCCAGGCAGTGTGGTGGGCCTTGGAGGAAGTGGAACTCCCATTTCCCCTCCAACTCTCCCCTCTTCTGACTTTTCTTTTTATTTCCAAAGGTACCACTATCCCCCCAGTCACCCAGGGTGATGATTCCTCAATAGGCCTCCCATTAATATTCAATTTGCTGGCTAGTCTTGTCCTTTTCTCCTTCATAACACCGTTGATGTGTGTCATCTCCCCTCCCTTCATCGGCCTGTCCTACTGGACACTGTCCCTATCACCCAGGCCATTGCAGTAGTCTGTCTATCGGTCTCCTGCCTCAGCCCGGCCTCTTTCCAGCTCTCAAGTGTTGCTCTGACCAAGTTACCCTAATGCTCAATAAGCTCCAGTGATTCCCTGGTATGAGCTGGTAGCATGATCCTCCAAGGGATCCGGGGGCTTTGTCACTCTGCCTTTTTGAAGATCCCTGACAATGGCACCAGGGTAGACAAGGGTACTTTCTTTCTCAATATTTACCACTAAGAAGTCAGGGGATCACAGTTTAGAGTGAGAAAAGCCCCTCATTTGATACATAAGGAAGCTGGGGTCTAGGGAACTGAAGGGGCTTGCCCAAAATCACACAGCTCCTGCCAGAGGTGGGCTTGAACCTAGGTGTTCTGACGTCAGAGCTAGTCCTCTTCCCTGTCCCATGCTGCCTTTCTACAAAGGAGAGATGTTCTCCTGGTGAGATGACAGGTAGAGGGGTGGTGAGTCTGTCAGTCGATTAGCATTTATAAAGCATCATGCTAATCACTGGAGCTACAAGGAGAGGTACAAGACAGTTTGCTCTCAGGGGGCTAAGCTGGGGGCTACCAAGAAAATTAAAAACATAGTCCCTACCCTCAAGGAACTTACATTCTAATGGGGTCATACTAGATATATACAGAGTACACTGGATGGCGATGGGCACTGCAGACACGGGGGACACTTAGTACAAAGGCATAGAGGTGAGAGATTAAATGTATTAAAAGCACTTCAGAGTGAATCCAAGACTGGGGAGAATTGGAAATGGACATAAAAAGTTTTCCTTGCCTCTGTAAAACTCAGCTGAGTTTTGGGTGACCCCAATCTTCTCCTAGAAGCAAAAGATGTTCTTTCAAAGTTTATTTTTCTTGTTTATTATTACATATTATCTTGTGTGTAATATTAAACATTTAAATTAAATATTTGTGTGTAATATTAAATATTATGTAATAATATATTATTATTATATACATTTGAAGTACAGACATCATAGACTTCAGAGAATTAAATCTTCTAGGTATGGCATGGTCAGAGGCCTAGGATATCCCAACCAAGAAGGTCATAACAGGATGAGTATAAAACCTGAGATCACACAACAGTTGGGTTAGCCACAGAATAAGAAAGATGGCTAATGGATGCAGAGTTTGGGTGCTGCCCTGCTGCCCACATGTTATAATTCAAATTTGTTTCCTAGTTCAGGGGCTTTTAAGATTTATGTTAATGTCATGGCCCCTATGGAAATCCGATAAAGCCTGTGGACCCCTCTCGGAATCATGTTTTTAATTAATTACTCAAGATAAAATATACATAGGATTACCAAAAAAACTCGATTATATAGACATGCAATTATCAAAATATTAAAGGAAAAAACAACTCTTCATGGACCTCCAGGTAAAGAATTCCTGGCCTGAGGGAAGATCCCAGGCATGTGATGACTGGCAGTGAAGGCTATATGGGAAGACACGGACAAGAGCTACAGAGCACGAGTGGCCAGAGACACTGTTCTGGGAAGTTCTGGGGGAGGGCTCACATGGATGAAGTCACAGTGAATCACATGGATGAACTCAGTGGCGTACTGAACTCCATCACTGTCCAGAACTCTGGTGCTCCTAAGCCCATCGATTTGTAGCTCTATGGTCTCCATACCTCTTCAGTCACTAATTTTTGTGCACCCAGAATTTGGGTATATTTAATTATTTATTATATTAAGTAGAACTATGCTGATGATTAGGTACATTATACAACTAAGAAAAAAAGAATGAGATAAAAGAAAAGAATATTTGTTTCTAGAAATAGTAGAGAGCCAATGGAGTTTTCCGACCTGGGTATGTCTGTTTCTGAAGATTTTTTCAATGAGATAGAACAAGCAAAATGGTGCAGTGGAAAGAATGCTGGTCTGGAGCTGGGGGACCTAGATTCAAATCTCCCTTTGACCACTCACTGACTTTGTGAATGTGTGGGCTACCAGTTCCTCAATCTGGACTCAGGGTCCTCCTCTGTAAAGTGGGGGTTGGACTGGATGGCTTTGGAAGCCTCTTCTAGGTTTAATCTGTGATCCCATGTGTGATGATGATGATGATGATGATGACGATGACATTTATATCGGTAGGTGCCATTATTAACCCAACTTTACAGATAAGGAAATTGAGAAAAACAAAGATCACGTGACTTGTTCACAGAGTTAGTGTCTGAGGCCATATTTGAACTTGAGAAGATGAATCTTCCTCAGGCCCAATAATGGGTGCACACTGGTGCCCCCTAGTAGCCAAAAATAAATACTAACTGACATTTATATAGATTAATTACATTTAACAACCTTCCACAGAAGGCCTTTTTCTAGTCATTCTCAACCCCCTTGCTACTGCCTTCTTTCCTAAATCCACCCTCCAAGGGCAGTGTGTGTTTATAGAGTAAATAAAATAATAAATATAAAATGGTATCGGTCTACAAGCTGTAAATATATGTATGTATGTATATATACATATAAGGTATGTATCTAATTGCAAGCTGTGTATATATATATATGTATACATATATGTATGTATCTAATTGTCTGCAAGCTATATATGTATGCATGCATCTGTCTACAAATTGTATATATATGCATCTATATGGTATGTATATAATTGTCTGCAAACTACATATGTATGCATGTATCTAATTGTGCACAAGTGGTGTATACATGTATGTATGATATGTATCTAATTGTCTGCAAGCTATATTATGTATGCATGCATCTGTTTGCAAGATGTGTATATATGTATATATATGATATGTATCTAATTGTCTGCAAGCTGTATTATGTATGCATGTATCTAGTAGTTTACAAGTTGTATATATATGCATATATGATATGTATCCAATTGTCTGCAAGGTTTATATAGATGTGTGCATGTATCTAATTGTCTGCAAGCTATATATGTATGCATATATCTAATAGTTTACAAGTTGTATATATATGCATATATGATATGTATTGTCTGCAAGGTTTACATATATGTATGCATGTATCTAATTGTGCACAAGCTGTGTATATATGTATATATATGATATGTATCTAATTGTCTGCAAGCTATATTATGTATGCATGCATCTGTTTGCAAGCTGTGTATATATGTATATATATGATATGTATCTAATTGTCTGCAATCTATATATGTATGCATATATCTAATAGTTTACAAGTTGTATATATATGCATATATGATATGTATTGTCTGCAAGGTTTATATATATGTATGCATGTATCTAATTGTGCACAAGCTGTGTATATATGTATATATATATGATATGTATCTAATTGTCTGCAAGCTATATTATGTATGCATGCATCTGTTTGCAAGCTGTGTATATATATGATATGTATCTAATTGTCTGCAAGCTATATATGTATGCATGCATCTGTCTACAAATTGTATATATATGCATCTATATGGTATGTATATAATTGTCTGCAAACTACATATGTATGCATGCATCTGTTTGCAAGCTGTGTATATATGTATATATATGATATGTATCTAATTGTCTGCAAGCTATATTATGTATGCATGTATCTAATTGTGCGCAAGCTGTGTATATATGTATATATATGATATATCTAATTGCCTGCAAGCTCTATTATGTATGCATGCATCTGTTTGCAAGCTGTGTGTGTGTGTGTGTGTGTGTGTGTGTGTGTGTGTGTGTGTGTGTGTATATGTATAAAGTACTGATTGAGCTTGGAGTTGGGAGACATGAGTTCAAATTTAACCTCAGATCCTAAACAGCAGCGTGAGTCAGAACAAGTCACTTCGTTTAAGCAAGTTTCCCCATATGCAAAAAGGGGATCATAGTATAAACTAGTTCTCAGGATTGTTTGGAGGATCACATGAGGTCATATTTGTAAGTACTTTGTAAATTTTAAAAGTACTATATAAATACTAGTTATTCATATTAATATTATTACTACTAGTAATATAAATTTATGGCATCATGCTTATTTTATTTGATATTATTTATATTAGTTATATTATTATATGACTAAGTATTAATATCATTATTAATATTAATACTAAAAATACTTGGGGAGACCATGACTCCCTGTCTGTAAGGTTATAAACTTTATATATTATATAAAATATAGTATATACTTTATATAGATAAAGTGTATATATATAGTATATATACATATACACTTTATATAGTATATAAAGCATATACTTTATATATAAAGTACATATATATACTATATATATCATATATACACACTATATATAGTATATAAGGTAAAGCATATATTTTATATATAAAGTATATACTTTACATAGCTCTCTAATTTGAACCTCAATGCTGGTTCTGGGAGGCAGAACCAACAGTCATCCTTATCCCCATTTTATACACGAGAAACTCAAGGGTCAGAACTTTTCCATATTCCCACAGCTGGGATTTGGATTCCATTTCCCTAAGCTCCAATTCCAGGCCTCTTCATCACAGGATGTTGACTCTTCTCCACAGAAGTGAGGCCTCTATCAGGAAAGTCAAAAAGTCCTAGAAGTCCAATTCCCCTTATTTCTACCACTGGAAATAATGGATGCCCCAAACACTTTCAGGGAACTGAGGAGCATCAGACTAGGTTCTACTAAGAGCATCAGTCATGATTCAAATGACTTTTTTTCCCCCTTTCGAGAATCTTGCTGAGTTGGGATCAACTAATCTAACTTCTTTGCCTCCAAATACCTCTAATGGGACTAAGTGGTACCCTAAGACAAAAAGCACATGAATAGATCACTGAGAAATGAAAATAAAGGAGGACAAAGACTATAGAAAAGAATGTGATTCTTTATCTGCTCCAAATCCATTTCATTGTCAAGGTCTTCATAATGTCTCATATCTGTCTTCTTTTCCCCACTAGATGGCCACTGAGTTTTAGCCTTTGTCACTGGGTACCCAAATTATCAAGAGAGCCTCCTAATTGGAATTCCAGCCCCTAGTCTCTCTGCCATCTGATTCAGCTTCTACCCACGTGCCAAGATAATCAAAGTACCAGGTGACCAGTGTATCCCTATTGCTCTAGAACAGGGTTCTCAAACTACAGCCCATGGGCCGCATGTGGCCCGCTGAGGACATTTATGCAGCCTGCCGTGTTATGGCAAATGGGCTGAGGGGCGGAGACAGAGTGTGTTTTTGTTTTTACTATAGTCCAGCCCTCCAACAGTCTGAGGGACAGGGAACTGGCCCCCTATTTAAAGAGTTTGAGGACCTCTGATCTAGAATAAAAAGTCAATCCTTTAGATCAAAATTTCTTAAATTGTGTTTTTTCCCCCCAGGTGGGGTTGCGTAGCTGAATGTAAGGGTCTTGAAAGATTTGGCAACAAAAAAGGTACCAAATATTCTGCTAAGATTTAATTCTTGATGTAAAAATAAAGAAGCACACCCATCTTTAGTATGCCTTCATTTTTAATAAATAGTAAAATTACATGTATACCAAATTTCTTTGTGATTTATTATCAGTCAACCTTTGATTCATATATCTATTTTACATACCATATCCCTGGGGTCATGTAAAAATTTCTCAGGCCAAAAGGAGTTGCAAGTGGAAAAAGTTTAAGAAGTCCAGTTTTAGCTGGATATTTCAAGTCTTTGAGAATCTGACTTCAATTGACCTTCCTGGGCTTCTAGCACATCATGGTCCTTCTTGTAGTCTGGGTTCCAGCCAAACTGGACCGTTTGCTGTTTTGTGAGCCTGGTGCTCCATTTCTTGTCCTGACAACTTTGCACCGATTGGCTGTCACACGTGCAGTGTCCTTTGCTCTCCTTGGCCTCAAGGCTCAGCTGAGAAATCACATATTCTGGGAAGTGTTTCCTGATTTTCAATTTCCCAATTCCCCTTATCTCGCATCACCACATCTATATACGTCTCCATTCCTTCCTTGTTTCCCTCTGGTAAATTGCCCAAGGTCCAGGAGTGGAAGAGAAGAAAAGCGAGACACAGGGAAAGAGAAACAAAAGATATGGGTATGATGGAAAGTGGGAGTGAGATGGAGATCAATGAGAATTAAAAGACCTTCAGGGACAGGCATAAGGACAGAGACCACCCAATTCCACTCTATTTCCTTCCAGGTGCTGGGAGATAAATGTCCTGGGCAAGGGAAGGGATAGCATCTTTTTTTCCTGTTGATACTTGAGTGGGAAGCAGCAGGGTTGCCCCCATTCAAATCACCCAGGGTTTGCTGCTCTTATCTCAGGGATGACAGAAAAAGAACGAGGTGAGATGCCGATCATCTAATTAGGGAACACGACTAGAGAGAAAAAGTTCTTTTACCACCCCCCCCAATATCCCTAGGCCTCTCAACCATCCAACAAAGCAAGAGCTGCTTCCCAAGAGGTCCATAGAGATAGCATTAAAGGCAGGTAATCAGGAAGTAAAAGGCAGGACTTTGGTCTGTTTTTAGCATGACTTGCCCAAGAAATCAGAGATGAATAGCTGCTCCCCAGGGAATAATGTAG